>NW_008674465.1:10349-22782 GCF_000695815.1 Acanthisitta chloris
TTCTCTCCCCGGGGTTTAGGGATGTACCCGATCTGGGAAGGAGGCAGCTCCCAGCAGGAGAGGAGCAGGGAGACCTCTTGCTCCATCCTCCCTTTCCCAGCACCCAGGTTTGGATGGGCTCCCTCTCACCAGACAGAGTTTGCCAGCCTAAGCAGAGCTGGTTGCCTCTCTCTCCTCCAGGTTTAACACCGTGGCGGGTTTGGGGAGGGAAAGTTCTCCTGCACCATTCCAGATTGGTGGAGTCACCAGGGCTGAAAGTGTTATCATTCACCATAAAGTCATGGCATAAATCCAAGCCCCAGATTATCAGATAAACTAGCTCGTGATCACTGGCACAATCAGAAAGTGCTGGAGGAACACCTAAAGGTGACCAGGAGACAGATAAAAGGACCTCAAAGAGCCAGGGATTGTTCGCCCTGTCCCTATGCTCAGGGGGCAGCTGGGAATGACTTTTCCCTGTCTGGCTGCTCCTGTCCCGGGCAGGGCTGGGGGACCAGCCCCTTGCCCACGGTGCCCCAGCCTGCCCAACCCCTCATTGCTCATTAACCAGCTCCTGCACCCAACAATAACGAGGCGTAAATCACCCGTGATCGCCTGGACTTTAACCACAGCAGCGCGGAGGGGAGAGGCCCCCGAGCATCCCGAGCCAGCTCTGCTTTTCCTTGGACTTTCGCATCTTGCAGGCTCGGGTTAATCTTGGAGCAAACAGTGCTGGAGATAAGGCTCCGGGTGTCCCACGGAGCCCCTCTCTCCTTCCATCCCACACCTCACCCTTATTTTCCCTGTGCCCAACACGGAGCTGTTTGCTCCTACATCAGGCTCAGCACCCTGGGATGCTGCCCAGAAATACCTCAGTGCAGGGACATCCAACTCCCAGAGACACCTCAGTGCAGGGACATCCAACCCCCCAAAACACCTCAGTGCAGGGACATCCAAACCCCAGAGACACCTCAGTGCTGGGACATCCAACCCCCAAAAACACCTCAGTGCAGGGATATCCATCCCTCAGAGTCACCTCAATGCAGAGACATCCCCAAAGTCTCCACCAGACAAGTGGGACCAGCACTCTCAGTTCATTCTGGTTACCCACACCGCCTGCCCTGGCAGTGTCAGATCGTCCTTTCCATGTCAGTGGGCTCTCCTTGTCTTTATTCCTTCCACAGTGCCCCAGGCTGGGATGAAACATGTTCTCTTCCATCCCAGGGGATAAACCGACTTTCATCTCCAACTTTCTCTCGCATTTGATGTGGGTTTTGCCACTTCATGCCATGTCACAGCCCAGGGATGTGAGGAACACGCTCAGCCAGCACAAAGCCATGACCCCTCATCTACCCTGGAGCTGTCAGAGCTCCCACGGGCACTGTGCCTCACGGAAATACCCGGCGTGAGGCAAACCAGGGCTGGCTCAGGGTACCAAAGTGCCAACACCTCCCCCACACGTTAAAAAGCTGAAAAAGAACACGTTTCCAGAGGCTTCCATCAAAACTGTCAGGACAGGGAACAGGACATTGTTTTGGGAGTGAAAGAGGGGAAAATACAATCTCCCCCCAAAAAATGTTCAGGATTGAATTTTTCTCCACCCAAACTCTTCCTGACAAAAAGGAGGTTGCAACAGCAGCCTGTGGCTGGGCAGGGAGGGAGGGACTGTGTGTGGCAGAGCCTGGGGGTGATTCCTCTCACTGCCCTTCTCCCTGTGCAGCCGCTGCAGCATCAGCATCATGGGATCAACGGCTGGAAAAGACCACAAAGATCATCCCTGTCCTCTCCCCACCCTGACCCCACTCAGCCCCCATCCCCTCCATCCCTCCTGCCCTGCTGCACCCCTGGGCTCGCTGGTGCAGCTCCTCCCTTTGAAGCTCTCTCCCTTTGAAGCTGCCCCTGACACCCTGTGGGACACCTGAAAGCCATACCCAGCAGATGACAGTGGGAAGGAGAGCGCTGGGCTCGTTCCCTGTGTTTACATCAGGGCCCTGGCTTTGATCAGGAGCTCTGCCTGCTCCTCCCAGCACCACCCGCAGCCTCCTGGGTCACTGCATGAGGGCAGAGCTCGGCACAACCAGAGACATGTGGGGACATCCCACCCTCACCCAGAGTCATCTCACTGCAGGGACATCCAACCCCGGAAACACTTCAGTGCAGGGACATCCAACCCTCAAAAACACCTCAGTGCAGGGACATCCTCAAAAACACCTCAGTGCAGGGACATCCAACCCCCAGAAACACCTCAGTGCAGGGACATCCAACCCCCAAAAACACCTCAGTGCAGGGACATCCAACCCTCAGAGACACCTCAGTGCAGAAACATCCAACCCCCTATAAATACAAAGCATCCCACCCCCCTTCACTCAGGTCCCATCTTGGGACACCCCATGAGGTTCTTCCAGGGCACCACAGTCCCAGAAGCTTCCAGACAGGAGCAGCCACATCCTCCCCAGCCACATGCACCAGCTCAGGGACACAGTCTGGTCATGCAAACACCCCAGAGCTCTGCACCAAAATAAACCAGTCCCTCATGAGCCCTGCATGGGTTCCTGGGACCAGGGCATGGCCAAAGCCATGTGAGGGATCTTTGATCAGCTTCCCAGCCGCAGGAATGTCCCTGACACCAGGATGTCAGTGGAGGTGCAGGAAGAGCAGCAGTGCTAAATGGTGCGTCCCCACCACACATGCTGCTCTGCTCACCCTCCCCAGCCCCACACATCCTCTGAGCTCTGCCTCAGCAAGTGCTTCCAGACACGGGTCAGGGCACCAGCAGCTGCCCTGCGCCCCACCAGCTGTGCTGTGGAGATGGGAAAACAAGTCCTGAGCTCTGCTCTGGGGTCTGGTCATCACCACAGAGTGAGCAGGTTGGCGAGGGAGGATGCTGCTCACTGCCTGCCAGCCCTGCCCACAGGCTCGGGGCACTTGGAGGGTCCCATTCTGCACCCCAGGTCACCAGGGACCCTCAGCTGCACCCTCAGCTCCCAGGAGAGGCTGATTTGGCAGTGCTGGGTTGGTTGTTGGACTCAATGGTCTTAGAGGTCCTTTCTAACCTAAAGGATTCTGTGATTTCCTGATTTTTCAGCCTCATTCCCCAGCATCCCTGGTGGGCCCCAGTGCTGCAGCCAACCAAGGCCCTGCAGCACCACATCCTCCCTCACATGGGGCAGCAGGGATGAAGGACTTCTGTCCCCCTGTCAGGGATGTCCCACAGGTCACTCAGCTGTCACCCTGCACAGCCAGCAGTGCCTCCCCCAGCTCCCCCAGTCCTGAATCCATTGCTCCCCCCGGATGATGAGCTTCATCGAGGCTCTTCCCTTGGGAGCAGCACATCCCTGATGCCACAGCAGCCTGGAAACCACCACTGCCCTTCCTTGGGGCCAGGGTGGTCCTACAGAGCAGTCACTGCTGGGAGCTGCTCAGACCTCTCACTCAGCTTCCTCTCCTCCTTCAAATCCCTTTTCCAGAGGAGACTCCAGTCTCTGGGCTCACCTCAGCTCAGAATGAATGTGTCCCATGATTAATCATTCCAAGAATCCCCTGCAGATCCTCCTGGTGCTGGGGAGGGGACATGGTGCCTATAGCTCCGAGTTCCTCTGGATTAGCAATTAAGGCATCTTTTCTCACTTTCTCTCCAAGGGAGAGCACTTCTGCTAGAGCCATTACAGGCCTCACACAGCCTCACTCTGTGTACAGCAGAGTCCCATTCCTCCCAGGGATTTTCTCCCATCTTTCACTGAGGTAATTTTTGGGGGACCACAAGCTTAATTAAAACCTTATTCATTATAACTTTAGCACCTAGTAACACCTCAAGGACCTTATTATCCCTGTTTGGAAAGTCAGGGGAGCAGAATAGCAAATGGGTTCAGTGTTGGCTTGAAATTAGTCAGGAGGTGCAGATAAAATTCCCAGCTCACAGCTCCATCATGCCAGGATTCATCTTTCATGGGCACTTGTCACCTCATCCTCATCATCCTCTTGGGTTTCTCTCCCCCTCTCCATCCAAATCCACCCCCAGCTGCAGTACTGAGTGTTGGGGATGTCACACCTCAAAAAAAAACAACCAGAAAAAGGCATGGGAGAAGGGAAACTCTCCACAAAGAAGAGCTCAGGACACCCCAAACGTGCTCCCCCAGCCTTTCCCAAGTTTTTGTTCCAGTCATGAGGATCGTTTCTCTTTCCTATCATTAACTTTAATTTCAGGATTTTCAGAACAAAGAATGAAACAGTGATTAGGAGTTTTTCTCTCTCTGCAGTGCAAACAGAGCTGATGTGCTCCAGACAAACTTGATGAATTGGCATTTTTAAGAGCAATTTTTGCCTTGGCCAGTTCCCAGCCCAATCCCTCGGTGTGGCCCTGAGCTCCATCCCCTGCAGCCCTGGGGGAGAGTCCTCAGGGGTCACGGTGTGCTGGGGATTTTGGGACCCTCACCCCCTCCTCACCCTCACAGAGGCTCTGCAGGACTGTGGCTCAGACAATCCTCCCTCTCCTCTGCCATGTCCTTCCCACCTTCCTTTTCCTTTCATTGCCTCTGGCTTTCTCGTGGAGCCATGAAATCCCTGGCAGAGCTTCTCCCTCTGAAGTGCTGGAGGACTTTGTTCTCTTCTCAAGCCTCACCGTATCCCCCCTAAGCCACATCTCACACCTGACCTAGCTTACCTTCTGCTGCTTTCTCTTGCCCTCAGGCAACTTAGGCTCCTCAGTGCTGACAGCAGCTTTTTGAGCTCCCACCCCGCAGACTCCTGCCTTCAGTTCCCATTCACATCCCTCCTCTGCTGGAGCAGCTCCAGCTCTCAGGTCCCTGTGCTTTCCCCTCTCCCAAGCTCCCAGCATCGCTGCCCTCTCCCTGCCTGGGCACGGCCACCACCAAAGCTGCTGCTGAGACCCTGCCCGGGGCATTTCTGTGCTCTGGAGTGCTCACAGCTTGTCCTGGTCGTGCTGGGGAGTGGGAAGGGCTCCCTGTGAGGATTCTGTCCTGCAGCACCGTGTGGATGTGACCCACATCCCCTCGGGGCTCTCTGGCATCCCATCCTGCTCCAGCAGCCAAGATTAGGCAGGGCAGGGCACAGGGTTTGGAGCACGAGGTCAGCGAGAGCAAATCAGACCTGGGGACATGGAGCTTTTCCTGCCCCAGCAGGGATCTGATCCCTAAGGACACACTGCCCTAACGAGGAGGGCACAAGACCTTCGGAGTCGCATCACATCCACCCGAGGTGATGCCCCAGGGAGCTCCAGGAAGATGCCCCATCCCCTTCCCACATGGAGAGAGGCTGGCACCAACCAACATCCATCAGGAGGAGCCAAGAGCTCCCCAGGGTCCTCGACCTTTCAACAGCCAGATGCAAACCCCCACTCCTGCTACCCAGGTACTCCCTCATTTCCAGCCTATTGAAACCGAAATACATGTCCTCAGCCTGATGGATCGTGGCTGCTGCTCCACGCGGCGATTACCTCCGAGGAGGAGTGGGAAGGAGAGGAAATGACTCCTAAGGCTTCTCACCCAGCTCACTGCACGGAGAGAGCACAGAGCACATGGAAAACATCACTGCTCCGAGGAGAAGATACCAATTTGCCTTCTGGACCTGCTGGTACAGCCTTAGGAAAGTAATTTATTTCCTCCCGTCCTACCTCAGCTCTTCTTCTCTCCATTTGTCCTTCCCATTTGCATTTTGAACACTTGTGGCTGCTTTTAACCATTTTGGGTGGGTTAGGGCATTCCTAAACAGCCTTTGAGCCAAAGAGGCAATGAAGTCACCCTAGGAAACACCAGCTGGGAAGCAAAATAGGAATGGGGAAGGGGAAGAAGTGAAGGGGAAGAGGGGAAAGAGAAGAAGGGTAGGGAAGAAGAAGGGTAGGGAAGAAGAAGGGGAAGGGAAGAAGAAGGGAAGGGGAAGAAGGGAAGGAGAAGAGACGGAGAAGGGAAGGGGAAGGGAAGAGTTAGGTTGGAGATCAGGACAATGTTCTTCCTCCAGAGGTGTTCGGGCACTGAACAGCTCCCCAGGGCAGTGGGCACAGCCCCAAGGCTGACAGAGCTCAGGGAGTGTTTGGCCAATGCTCTCAGGCACAGAATGCATTGTTGGGGTGTCCTAGGCATGGTGAGAAGTTGGACTGGGTGATCCTTGTGGGTCCTTTCCAGCTCAGGATATTCTATGATTCTCCTTTGCTAAAACTTTCCCCCCTAAAATTTCCAACCACAAGAAACTCTGTGGAAATAAACCACCCACAGCTAATAAAAAAGCCCTGACATGCTCTGCCAGACACCCTGGGACCCCTCTGGGACCGCGAGGGTGTCACCTGGGGCTGCTCAGGTCACTAACCCACGAAGGTTTTGGGGCACTTCTGCACCGAGATCCAGGCAGAGATCCCTCAGGCAAAGGGACTGGGGCAAGGCAAGTGCAGAGCTCCTGGATAACGGGTATATAAACCCCCTCTCCCCAGCAGGACCCTCTGTGTCACCCCCTGTGGCTGGCAGCACTTAATTACCGCTGGCGCCAAGAGCTCGTGGGTCACTAATTAGCCCCGCACTCATTAGCCGCGGGGTCGGGGCTGTCAGGGGACACAGAGTGTGATTAGTGCCCCATTCCCCACCACCACTCCAAAGAGATGATGAGCCTTTAGGGCTTCTCCCGAGGGGCAGCGTTTCCCAGCAGCATCCCCAGTGCTCCCAGTGCCGCACTGGGGGCAGCGAAGGGACCCGAGTTATTTCCTGACTGCGGTGATGGATGTCCCAGGAATGAACCCGAAATGGAAGGGGCCAAAGACTAAACCCCTGAGCCCTCTGAGCCTCCACATTCGCTTGAGTGCACGAAGCCAGATAAGAACAAGTTAAATTTATCTTCAAAGAGCCCCCAAAGTAACTCCGGTTTAACCCTCCCCTCGCCGGTGTAAATCTTCCCCTTATCTGAACTCTCCGGCTCGGGGCGGGAGGGGGGGGAGAGGGAAGGCTGAAGCCAAACCCTCTGGTTCGGATTAACGAGGGGGATAAAAGAGCTCTCGGCTCCCCCCAGGAGCATAAATAAGGAGAGCAGGGATCTCTCCCAGCCCGCGGCCAGGGAGGGACAGAGGCTGTGGAGACACTGGAGAGGGATGGAGGGAGTAGGGAGAGGTGGGATGGACCCTGCGGTGCTGGGGAGGCACCGAGTGTCATACCTGGGCAGGGCAGGGGAAAGGGGAAGGAAAAAGGAAGGGGGAAAAGAAAGGAAAAAGGGAAGGGAAAGGGGGAAAGAAAAAGAGAAAGGGGAAGGGAAAAGGGGAAAGGAAAAGAGGAAGAGAAAAAAGGGGGAAAGGAAAGGAAAAAGGGAAGGGGAAAGAGAAAAGGGGAAGTGAAAATAGGAAAGGAAATCCAAGCAGGATGGGAAGATCCCAGGCAAGGAATGAGCTCACTGCAGGGTCGGACACGGTGGATAATGAGGAATCTCTTGCCTCGATGCAATCTGGGGGAGACACAGCCTGGCGAGAACTATCAGGAAGAGTCTTTGACCTTCCTGAACTCTGGGAAGGGCCTGGATTGCTGAGGAGAAGGCGAAGGAGGAGCAGAGGTCCCTGTGGATAGGGATACACGCAGCAGCCAGGGAGGAGGGTGGGATGAGCAGGGAGGACCAGGAGGTGGGATATGCATGGGATATGCCACTTCAGCTTGGCAGATCCAAGCCCTGCAGCATCCCAGGGAGCTGCAGCCGTTCCCAGCACCAGTAGGAGCTGTGCCTCTTCCCACTGCAGCTGCAGGTTCCCTGTGCTGGAGGTGGGGAGAGCTGCCAAGGTCCATTGCCCTCCTGCAAAACTGCTCGGGATCTGGAATCAATTATTCTCCAGGACCAGGAATTAACACATTACAAGAGCACAATGCCTTCAAGGACCTGGAATGGGATCAGTTTTTGCTCAAATTGTCACCTGCTGACCCTGCTCCTCCCCTCGGTGTGGGGAGGGGCAGGACATGGGTCCCTGTGAGGGCAGGAAAATCCTCTCCTGCAGTCAGCAACTCCAGCCCGTGGCTGAGGAGAGGTGTCAGGGCTCACTCCCCAAGTCACATGGATTTTTCTCATTCCTGGGTGAAGTTCTCCAGACCTCAGCCCAAGGTGAGAAGTGACCCTGGGGCTGCCACGTGTGCCCTCAGCAGTATGGGCTGGATGATCCCACCCAAAGCAGCTCTGAGTTATCAGCAAGGAATTACCCCCCACCCCTGGCCAGCAGGAAATGTCCCACTGGGATTAGGGGAGAGTAACCTGAGGTGATGTCAGGATGCTCTCAGGGCTCTGGTTTTAGTCTATTCGGAAAAGCGAAGCCTCGAGTGGCTGTGGATGCTCACAGTGAACATCCCATGCTCAACACTTCCCATCAGGAATTATCAACCATCCCATATCCTGCAGGGAAAAACTCTTTTGAGAGTGATAAATGGAGCAGAACCCTCTGAAGGGAGCACAACCCTCCCTCTGGCACCCTGAGCTCAGGCAGTGCTGGATCTTGGGTCCCAGGAATAATCTTTATCCCTGGACACAGAAACCACCAGCAGTCTTGGGAATAGAATCCCAAGAGTTTAGAAAACCCCCAAGAGAGATATCCAGGGGGCATGAGATTCTCCCTGCAGCACCCAGAGTAGTGTGAGGGTGAAGCTGGGGGTGGTTTTGACACCCTCAAAGCCCTTGTGGCCCCTTTCTCCTCCTTCTCCTCCTCCTCCTCCTCCTTTTTCTCCTTTTCCTCATCCTCCTTTTCCTCCTTCTCCTTCTTCTTCTCCTCCTCCTCCTCCTTCTTCACCGCCTCCTCCTCCTCCTCTCCTCCTCCTCCTCCTCCATGCTGGCTGCTGGCTCCAGCTGGAGAGAACTCCTGCTCTTTGCCTTGCAACCCGGGCTAAGTGAGCTGGAGAAAATCAACACGGGATTTGCATTAACAGCAGTCGCTACAACAAGATCTCAGCCAAGCACAATAGTGGAAACTCAGCTTTCCCCGTGTCCTTAGTGCTTCCAGATGGAGCCCCTCGCACACACCAAAGGGTAGGGGCCAACCCCCCTTCCCCTGCACTCAGCAAGGACCTTTCCTTCAGCCCCAGGCTCTGGAGGGGGCGAGGAGGGACAGATCTGCCCTTTGTCCAAGCTCTGTGCCTGATCCCAGAGCAGCCACAGCACCAGCAGCTTTCCCTGTTTCCAAAGATTTATTTCCCCTTACATCTGAGAAAGCTGCGGGGGAAAAAAGAGTAATTAAAAAAGCCAGAAAGAGATCAGGATATTCTGTAAAACCCTTGGGATGTGTCGAGGGAAAGACATGCTTGGAATAACAGCAGTGCCTTGGGAGGGCAGCCAGGAATTGGCCTCTCTGGGCACTGGAATCACTGGAGCAGAGTGCTAAGAGCGTTCATTGCCCAGGAGGGAAAAATCCCCATGGCACAGCCCCAGGTATGGAGCAGGTAGCAGGACCTGGCATGGGCTCCTTGGCTTACACCTAGTCACACACACATTTGGCTTTGCCATCAAAGCCTCTAGGCAAAGATGTTCCCGAGGAGCAGCCAAGAGTGGAGCTGCTCCTCCCTCTGCCAGGAGACCCTGTCCCATGGAGCTGTGAGATCCTTCAGGGGAGCTGCAGCACCTGGAGCTTTGCCAGGGCCTCCTGAAGAGACAATCAGCTGCTTTGTGTGGATGTGGAGTGTTGGGGTGCACCCAGACTCCCTGCAGCTCATCCATCCCACTGGGTCCCCTTCCAGGGACTGGAAATCCAAGCTCTGCTCATGTCCTCATCCTGTGGGAAGCTCATTAAACAACCAGGATCACTTTTGGCCAGACATTGCATGAGCCCAACGCTGCTTTGGGCTGGGGCTCCTGCTCTTCCCAGCCATTACAACACAAAATTGGTTCCACTGCTTCCTCCAGGTGGTTTTTTTCCTTCCTCCCTTTTATTTTGGGGACAAAACCTAGTGCAGAATTGCCACGGAACCCTCCAGGAATTGCAGCCACTCCCATCATCACTCTCAGAGGATCACCAGCCCTGAGTCCAAGCACAAAGAACCTTCACACAGATGGGAAAATCAAATTGAAGTCACAGGTCCTTGTTTTCCACCAGCACTTTTACAGCTGCTGCTTTCCAGCTTTCCTTTGGATTCACAAGGAAATGGAGGCAGAGCATCCTGGCTGCACATGGAGCATCTGCACATGGAATCATGGAATCACAGACTGGGGTGGGGTGGGAGGAACTTAGGGATCATCCAGTCCCACCCCTGCCATGGGCAGGGACACCTTCCACCGGCCCAGGTGGCTCCAAGGCCCATCCAACATGCACTCCCAGTGATGGAGCAGCCACAGCTGCTCTGGGAAACACAAATCACCCATCACCAAACCTCCACACTTGGTGCCAGCAGAATTCCCCAAGCCTGGACTGATGCTGGTGGGACACGGGGCCTGGGGCAGGGAGGAGGACACATCCCTCAGGATGGATCAGTGCTGGATCTGGACATGGGGCAGGGAGGAATTCCTTCCCGATATC
This sequence comes from Acanthisitta chloris, assembly GCF_000695815.1. Taxonomy (NCBI): domain Eukaryota; kingdom Metazoa; phylum Chordata; class Aves; order Passeriformes; family Acanthisittidae; genus Acanthisitta; species Acanthisitta chloris. Next base: position 20,797 of record NW_008674465.1, read on the forward strand.
CCATCTGTCCCTGCCCTTGGTCAGTTTGAAGCCATTCCCTGTGTCCTGTCCCTCCAACCCTTATCCCAAGTCCCTCTCAGCTCTCTTGGAGCCCCTTTAGGCACTGGAAGAGGCTCTAAGTTCTCCCTGGAGCTCCTATTCCCCAGGCTGGATGCCCCCAGCTCTTGGCCCGCGTTGCTGTCAGTGTGTGCAGGAGCAGGATGCCAAGCCTGGGTGCTCCATGCTGTGATCCCCGCAGCTCTGGCTCCAGCCCAGCTCCCCTGGGAATGCTGTGTCCGTGTGCCTGGTGCAGGCAGGATGGATGCTCTCGCTCATGTCCTGTTTAGCACAGGCTGTTTACAGCCACCAGCACTGTTTACCAGCCCACACAGACCCTCTGCAAGCTGGAGGCAGCTGCAGCTGGAGCAGGGATGAGGGAGGGGGATCTGAGATGCTCTCTGGAGCTGGGAGTGGGGCAGCACAAGTAGCTGAGCTGTGTTTATCCTGCTGTGGTTTCCCTGGCTGAGCTGTGCACAGGGACACATGTAGCACTCCAGAGTACTCACTGCCACAGCCTCTGTGCACGTGAAGGTCTTGAGCCTCTTCTGGGGGAGAAGGACAGGCTTGAGAGCTGCTGAATCACTGAATCGTGGAATGGTTTGGGTTGGAAGGACCTGAAAGATCATCCCATCCCACCCCCTGCCATGGGCAGGGACACCTTCCCACTAGTCCAGGTTGCTCCAAGCCCCATCCAACCTGGCCTGGAACACTCCCAGGGATGGAGCAGCCACAGCTGCTCTGGGCAACCTGTGCCAGTGCCTCAGCACCTCACAGGGAGGAATTTCCTCAGGGAGGAGGAAATACCCTAATACCCAAACTAAATCTCCCCTCTTTTAATTTCAAACCATTTCCCCCCTTCCTGTCACTGTCTGCCCGTGGAAAAATTCACTCCTCATCCTTTTATAATCTCCCTTTAAGCACTGAAAGACAAAGCAGGAGCATTGCTCATATCCTTCAGCCAGGAAACCCAGGAATGTTTTCTCTGGCAGCTGTTTGCAATGTCACATTTGTCTCTGGCAGCATTGCAGGCAGGACCGCAGACCTGTGCCACCAGGCAGGGCTGGTCCTGCAGCATCCCTAATCCAGCAGTACTCCTGATTCTGCAGCATCCCTGACCCACCAGCACTCCTGATCCTGCTGCATCCCTGGCCCTGTAGCATCTCTGGCCCTGTTGCATCCCTAAACCTGCAGCATTCCAGCCTCTGCTTTTATGTGCAACAGATTTGCTCTGTGCCTCAAGGAAAAGCCCCTCATAAAAGCTGGCAGCCCTGCAGAGAAAGGAGAGGGCCTCTGGGAGCCCTTGGCTTGGGAAGGGACTGTGAAAGTTGCTGCTGGGATGGAGAGCGAAATGCAGGGGCACCCAGAGGAGGGAGGGGGAGGTTCTCAGGTCATTGCAGAGCCTTTGTCAGCCCCATCCCCATCCCTGAAGCTTGGAAATCTGTGTGGTGGGATCTAGGGCAGCACATGGAGCATGAAGCTGTGCTCCTGCTGCCCCTCCAAGCAGCTCACAGGTGGGACTGTGGTCATTGAGAGTCCCAGAGCTCCCAGAGACTCCCTGAAGTGGTACAGGATCTTCTTTACCACTGGTTTCTGGAATGGGAGCCTCAGGGTGACCCAACACACCCACCATGGCTCACAGCTCAGCCCTGACCTGAATTTGGAGCTGCTGAGCCTGTGCTCAGGATCAGGAAGAGTTCCTTCATGGAGAGGGCTGTCAGGCATTGGAATGTGCTGCCCAGGGAGGTGGTGGAGTCACCATCCCTGGAGATGCTCAGGGAAGGACTGGACATGGCACTCAGTGCTCAGGGCTAGCTGACAAGGTGGGGGTGGGTCACAGGCTGGACTCGATGATCTTGGAGAGCTTTTCCAACCTAAATGATTCTGCAATAAATTATTTAAATTTACCACTGACCTAAATGGCACCAACAGGGGAAGTAACACACCTTC
>NW_008674465.1:22807-23721 GCF_000695815.1 Acanthisitta chloris
TTCAGTGATTCCAGATTCTGTGTTTTTGGGACACTCTGCACCATTTCTCCTGGGCGCACAGGGCAGGGGAGCTGGCCGGGAGTGAGTGAGAGGAGAGGGGAGGGAGCCCAGGGCAGCAGTGAGAGGAGGCACCGATCACCGCGCAGATAAGCAGGATATAATGACTCGTTTTACACGCACGGGAGACACAAAAAGCCAAAATCGCGGAGGATAATTGCTCCGAAAAAACAAAGGGGTACTTCATATTCCTTGGCTCCCTGACAGAATCAGCACAGCGAGTGTTCCCTTGATTTCCTTTCATTCTTCTCCAAAAACATCACTATCCTCGGGGGGGATGAGGGGGAGGGAGTGGGAAAGCCGCGAGCATCCCTAGACCTTCGGCAGCACAGCGCGGGCAGCTGTGGAGCTCTGCCCGTGCTCCTTCCCACCGCCCCTTCCCCTTGCCACCCCTCGCCCTCTCCTCGTCCCCGAGACTGGGGGCAGCAGTGGTTCCCAGCCCGTGGCATCCCCTGGCAGCGCCGGAGCTGCTCCAGGTCAACCAGCTGGGGAAGAGCCTGCGAGACTGTTTCCCAAGCTGCGAGAGCTCTCTGAAGTGCTGCTCGCCCCCAGCCCAGGTGTGCTCTGAGCCAAGCAGCAGCCGTGGCACGGGAGAGCAGGGAGAGGAGACTCCTCAGGGAGTCTGGGGTGGAAAATCACCTGCTCGGCCTGAAAACAAGCTTTTAGAAACGTGGTGGGGTAGAGGTTTGCTGGAAGAAAGGGCATAAAGCAAGAGTGGAAGGTGAGGAGGGAGAGGAGCGAGGCCAGAGTTGGAGCAAGTGCAGAGGAGCCACGAAGTTGCTCAGAGGATTGGAGCATCTCCCCTGTGAGGACAGGCTGAGCGAGTTGGGGCTCTTCAGCCTGGAGCAGAGAAGGCT
>NW_008674465.1:23913-25622 GCF_000695815.1 Acanthisitta chloris
CAGTGTTCACAGCCAGGTTGGATGAGCCTTGAGCAACCTGCTCTGGTGGGAGGTGTCCCTGCCCAGGGCAGGGGTTGGGGCTGGCGATCTCTAAGCTCCATTCCAACCCCTAAAACTCTAGGATTCTGTGATTCTATGAGTGGGCACAAGCTGGAGGTGCTGTGTCCACCCGTGAACATTCAGCCACGGGGTGAGAGAGCCAATACCACCACAGCTGGGCTCAGCACCGAGTCACCAGGGTCCTTGGGATCCTTTTGACTCTCCTCCATAAAAATACACAATTTTATTAATCAATCCCCGCTCTCCAGGTCTCATTTGAGGCCACACAGTGCCACTCTTCCCATATCCCTGCACCTGTACCTGTCCCACTGCACCTCCAGCTCCTTCCTCCCTACAGTGTCCCTGTGGGTGCCAGGAGGCACCAGCTGGGTGAGGTCTGTGGCTCTCATGCCTCCCCATAAAGAGGTTATTGAGGGCTGGAATTAAAGAGCTGAAATGTAAAGGGAGGCCAAAGCAGCACTGGAAGAACCGGATTTTCCTTTATTGGAGGTTTTTTCCCCTCTCTGAAAGATGCTGTATTGAGCTGAACATGACAAATATGCCAGGAATGTTTGCCCTCAGGGCCTGGGAGGGCAGAGAAAGGCTCAGAGAAAGGCACCTTATCAATGCTCCAGCACTGGTGTTTGCACAAAAACAAGTGGCAGTGGCAGGTCCAGGGGGAACAGCTGTCTGGGCTCTGAGCAGGGTGGCAGCAGGTACCTGGTGTGCCATGGGGATGTCACCCTGGTCGTGATGGGGACCTGCCACCCTCCTGTGCCATCCCTGTCCCCCTCCTGTGCCATTACTGCCATCCCCATCACCCTCCTGTGCCATTACTGCCATCCTCCTCTGCCATCCCCATCACCCTCCTGTGCCATCCCCACCAGTGCCCCCACCAGTGCCGTCCCCTATCCCCCTCCTCTGACATCACCATCACCCTCCTGTGCCATCTTTGTTCCCTCCTGTTCCATCCCCTGTCCCCCTCCTATCCCACTCTGTTGCCTGTTTAATGCCCTGGGAATTCTTTCCCTCACTATCCAAACCCCTATGACTCTCTCCAGGAGCTCCATCCCTGCTTCCTCCTCCCAGTGACCCCAGTGCTCCCAGCCAGGCAGGAACTCACTACTGGGACCTACCCTCTGGCAGCACACAGGGCAGGAGAAGTGGAGTGGACTCTTCTCCCAAGGAACAAGGGACAGAACAAGGGGAAACAGCCTCAAGCTGTGCCAAGAGAGGTTTAGGTTGGATATTAGGAAATCCCTTCCTGGAAAGGGCTGTCCAGCCCTGGCACAGCTGCGCAGGGCAGTGCTGGAGTCACATCCCTTGGTGGGATTTCACAGCCATGTGGATGTGGCACTTGGGGCCCTGGTTAGTGGTGGCCTTGGCAGTGCTGAGGGAAGGGTTGGACTCAATGAGCTCAGAGGGCTTTTCCAACCTAAACACCTCCCTGAAAAGGAGTCAGTGCCAAACTGCCACGCAGCTCTGGAAAGCCCCAGCCCAGCTCCAAGGAAGCACAGAAGGCTGGGGCCAGGGCTAATTAACAACCCTCGTTAAAAATAGATTGTGTTTGCTTTAAACAAGGTTCCCCCAAGCCAGAGGAAGCTGGGGAGGGAGTGAGGAGAGATAGCAGGAGAGGGAGGGAGGGAGAGGCCATGCCTGGCTGCATTTCT
>NW_008674465.1:25678-25925 GCF_000695815.1 Acanthisitta chloris
CCATTTGGGAAGTAAACTGAAGTGTCTGTGTGGCTGGAGGCGCCTCATGGCTAGTAAAGCAGCACAGAGGAAACTGTAAAGTGCAGGAAAAGAGCACAGTCAGCCTGAGCCCTTAACAAACTCCAGCCACAGACCAAGCTGCAGGATAAACAAAGCCAAGGCACCCTCACCGAGCCTCTCCCAGCGCTGGGGCTGTGCTCCTGGTCCTAGCTGGAGGCTGGATGGTCTTATTCATGGAATCATAGAG
>NW_008674466.1:0-1211 GCF_000695815.1 Acanthisitta chloris
ATCCTCTTCTCATTCCCAATCCTCTCCCCCCCATTCCAATCCTCCTTTCCTCCCCAATCCTTTCCCCCATTCCCAATTCCCCCAATCCTGTCCCCCACTCCCAATCCCATCCATTCCCTGTCCCCCCATTCCCTTTATCTCAATTCCTCTTTCCTCCCCTGTCCTTGACCCCAATCCCCTCCAATCCTCTTCCCCCCATTCCCAATCCCATCCATTCCCTTTACCCCAATCCCTCTTTTCCCCCCACTCCCAAATCCTTCCCAGTCCTTGACCCCAACTCCTTTCCCCATTCCCAATCCCCCACAATTCCCAACCCCTCAATCCTCTTCCCTCCTCAATCCTTCACCCCAACTCTTCCCCCATTCCCAATTCCCTCCAATCCCTGTCCCCCCATTCCCTTTACCCCAATCCTCTTCCCAAATTCCCAAATCCCCCCATCCCTCCCATTCCCTTTACTCCAATCCCTCTTTTCCCCCAATTCCCAATCCCTCAATCCTTTTTCCTCCCCAATCCTTGACCCCAGTTCCTGCCCCCTCAGGCCATTCCCAGTGGGGAGGGCTTGGAAAAGGTTTGGGAATCAATCAGTGTCCCCGGGACGGGCAGGGGGCAGTGCCGTGGCATTCCCGGTGGGAAGAATTTGGGAATTAGTGGCGGCAGGAGGGGCAGGGATCACTGCCGGTGGGAAGGGCTGGGAAAAGATTTGGGAATTGGTGCTGCCGGGGGATGGGGGAGACTGGGAGTGGGAAACTGGGAGTGGGAATGGGGGAGACTGGGGAGGAAAGGCACTGCCGGTGGGAAGGGCTTGGAAAAGATTTGGGAATTGGTGCCGCCGCGGCATTCCCGGTGGGAAGGGCTTGGAAAAGGTTTGGGAATCAGCGCCCCCGGGCCATGCAGAGGGCATTCCCGGTGGGAAGGGCTTGGAAAAGGTTTGGGAATCAGCGCCCCCGGGCCATGCAGAGGGCATTCCCGGTGGGAAGGGCTTGGAAAAACCCCGGGAATTGGGGCCGGACCTGCATGCAGCGCTCGCACTGATAAGGTTTCTCGCCGCTGTGCACTCTCTTGTGCCGCTCCAGGTGATACTTCTGGATGAATCGCATATCGCACACGTCGCACTCGAACGGCTTCTCCCCTGCGGGGGATGGGACGGGCTCATCAGCGCCCCGCGCGCTAATTACCGCGCTAATTAGGCGCTAACGAGGCGCGGCTCGGAC
>NW_008674467.1:0-4249 GCF_000695815.1 Acanthisitta chloris
CTGCTCCTCAGATCCCCTGCTCCCCAGCCACCCTGCACCTTTGCCTGCCCTGCTCCTCGACATTCCTGCACCTCAGGCACCCCTGCTCTTTGGTCTTTCTGCTCCTTGACACCTCTGCTCATCAGCAATCCTGCTCCTCAGACACCTCTGCTCTTTGGCCTCCCACCTGATCACAGGTCCTACCACCCTGCCAGAGATCACAGCTCCTTCTCCACAAACAGGCCCCTGAGTCCACTCTGTTCCACTGCACATTTGCTTTATCCAATTTCCTCTCTTGGTTCCAGAAAGAGGTTTAATGCTGTACTTGGCTATGTCTGTAGGTTTTCCTACTCAAATTTCCTTCCCAGCTAACCAAATTGCCATTAGCACAGTCTCAGGTCATAGTCTCTCCAAACAGAGAGAAAATATGACATCTTTTCTTGCTCTCTATTCCTGGGAATGGTAACCATCCTTTGAAACATCCTTGCATTGTTAGAAGGGAGACATAGGCACTCTGGGCACGTGTTTTTGATATGGGAAGAGAGATTAAATGTTAAACTGTTTTGCTTCTTGAGGTTTGCTTGCTTTAATAGCAATCTTTTATATTTTTTTTTAGGTCTCATTGAATTTCATCCACCTGGGAAATAAGGGCTTGAACCCAAAATGAACTTGAAACAAGGACTCTCCTTCTATGTATTTATGACTCGATAAGGCTGTCATTTTTTCTGAGTATTATTGGTTATACAAATTCTGTAGGTAATTGTGTGTAGCTTAAAAACATGGGGGGAGGAAAAGAGGCTTATTTTTATACTGTTACTCAAATAAGCCCAATTTTTCCATCTCAGCTAGCATGTAGTGACTTGCCTTATAGAAGCAGAAAAATTAAGACAGGCATTCAAAATTAACCACATAACAAATAAGCTATGTAATTCTCACCTCATAACATTTGTTCCTTGACACTGCTGATTTTGCAAGAGAAATAATTTCTTCCACTGGGACAGACTTATTTTTTAAAAAGATTACTGAGTTCAGGTTGCACACTCTATCTCCATAAAACCACACTTGGCTTCTGCAGTCCTGTGTTTGGAGGAGTTACTGACAAAGTCAATGCATCATCAGGTGACCTTTCATATTGAGGATGTTGGAATATGATATAAATTCATTGTATTTATTAATGGCATGAAAGAAATTAGAGGAAAGGTAAATTTATGAAGATATATCTTCTCAGTGTAAATATTCACATGCATACATAGTAAACATGAACACATTTGTATATACATATTTACATACCTATCTGTGAGCATGTATATATTATTAACAAGTCTGCATTTAATTATTTAAATCAGAATTATTCAGTGGATTTTGTACTTTTAAACTGATAAACCACTGGGGGAAAAATGTGCTTTTGAAAGGAGAAGAGGTAGGTCAAATAGCTTTGCATGTCTCAGTGTGGGAAAGTTGCAGACCCTCATCTGAGTGAAGTAACTTGCAGGCAAGACTAATGCTGAAATGTAACTTGAAAATTGTTTCTTTTAAACTGCATTTTCTGCTGGACTAGGAACAGACAAATTTTAGTTACTGAATATAACCTGAAGGTCAGTAACTCCCATCTGAGAGGTGATAACTTCCTAAGACACATTTGCCTGATCACTCAGTGAAAAGCTAACTCCATGGCAAATTTGCCCCATAGAAACAGGAGAGTCCTACCCCATGTCAGACAATAATGAACCACACAGAGTCCTTTGGGAGAAATTGCAGGAGATAACTATATAATTGTTATCACAAAGAGAAAATTTCTTCCAATGGCTTTATTAAAGTCATGAGGATTGGAAGGCTTACCTTCCTTCAAAAATACACCTTCCTAGCTAGGATTACTGTAGATGTTCCCATGCAAAATCTACTTCTGCTTGGAATCCTGCTAAGCCCATGGCCTCAGTAACATTTTGTTACAATGATTTTCACAAGGTAATAAAGAAAAGGCATTTTCTTTACTAGGTGTTAGATCTAGTGTCTTTCATTAAGTGCTTCTAGTCCTTTTATTGCAAATTACTTTTTTGTAAAGACTAAATGAGATCTGATTTATTTTCTCAACATCATTCATTACTTCAGTCACCTTTATCTGGTCACCTTTCTAATAAGTTATAATGTTTCTCATACCTCCTCCTAAACAAAGCTTTTGAATCTCTAATTTTTTAAATGCTAATTTCTGAACTCTATTTTGCTATCCATTTCTGCATGTAAAATGTTACCAGCACTGCAGACGGTCATCTAATTGAAAGAAGACCACTACACTTTCAGCACTGTCCTGCATTTTTGTTCATTGCTTTAAACTGGCAGAAAAATCCTCACAGTTTTGTTGTATACTTGGACCTGTAGGCAGATCCTTTCATTATATTCTCCATTAGAATAAGTAAGTCAGTCTTCCAAGTGTTTTAGCCAATTCCATTTGTCTAACCTGAAATTGTTGTGGGACTAAATGCAACCACAGTCAGGAGATGGGATACTGAAGATGAGGTAGCAATAAGATTCCTCTCCTCTCAGCAGATCAAGAGTCACATCATCACATCATACTGCATGATGACATTTCCAGAGGAAGAAAAAGGAATCACAGAATCAATCAGGTTGGAAAAGACTTCTGAGATCATCAAGTCCAACCTATGACCTAACAACACCATGTCAACTAGAGCATGGCACTAAGTGCCAAATTCAGTCTCTCCTTAAAACATCTCCAGGGATAATGAATCCATCACGTCCCTAGACAGTTCATTGCAGTGTCTTTCTGTGAAAAAAATCTTTCTAATGACTGACCTAAACCTCCCTTGGTTAGCTTGAAACTATGTCCTCTTATCCTGCCACTAGTTTCTGGGGAAAAGAGATTGACCCCTACCTGGCTACAACCTCCTTTCAGGTAGCTGCAGAGAGTGATAAGAGCTTCCTCTTCTCCAGGCTAAATAACCCCACTTCTCTCAGGCTCTCCTCACAAGACTTGTGTTCTAGACCCTTCACCAGCTTCATTGCCCTTCTCTGGACATGCTCCAGCCCCTCAATGTGCTTCTTGAAGTGAGGGGCCCAGAACTGGACACAGTAGTCAAGGTGTGGCTTCACCAGTGCTGAGTATGGAGGAGCAATCACTTCTCTAGTCCTGCTGGCCATACAATTTTTGATGCATACTAAGATGACATTGGCCTTCTGGGCTACCTGGGCATACTGCTGGCTCATGTTCAGCTGCCTGTTGACCAGCACCCTCAGGTCCTTCTCCACTAGTCCACTTTCCAGCCACTCTTCCCCCAGTCTGTAGTGCTGCATGGGGTTATTGTGGCCGAAGTGTAGGATCCAGCACTTGGTCTGGTTGGACCTCATACCACTGGCCTCAGCCCATCTATGCAGCCTGTCCATAGAAGAGGGAAATCAAGCTACTTCCTTGCTTATGGTGACAACAAGGATAAGTGCTGGGACACATGTCGACAAAATCATTATTTTTCACTAAATGCTATTTTCCCCTTTCGGTAAGGAAAGAGTCCTCATGGAGACCTCCTTCTGAAAAGGCATTCAAACTGCAGTCTGAATAGCTGGAGTGCAAGGGCCAGGGACTTCAATTTTACTGTTATTCTGACCAGCAATATTCAGGCATTTATTTGCTCCTCAGCACTTGGGTGAGCACACCTGGCTTCTTACACACAGCTGCCTGGGAGACACTGTGTCAGCTAAGATTCTAGGAGCACAGGGCATACTACTTGCTGGGATCTGTCCCTTCCAAGAGAGTCCTGCCCTTTGAGTCTTTCAGAGCACAGTGCTGTTTTCTACAAAAAAAACCTTCTTCACAACACTTATCATGATTTGCAGGATTTTCCACTAACCCTGTGTGCATTAAATGCAAGATAAGAGTGGTGTAAAAGCTCCCTGCTCTATCTGCTGTTACTTTAAGACTATATGCTGCATTAAGACTCCTAAGGAGCACAAAGATCTTTCCTCTTTACCATGTGGATAATGAAAAACAGACAGATGTCTGCTTGTGAGATAAACCACTCAGTGGAGGTTTCTTGTCTTTGGTGAGCTGAGAAATAGAAACTATTGCCCAAGTCACCAGCTATGGATTATCTCACTGAAAAATCACAGAATAGCAACAAACTATTAATTATCTTTCCTTACTATAAACTACTGAAATCTCTCTCTAAATGTTTTTCTTTTATAATGATAAACATTTCTGTCAGCTAGTTTGTATAATTAATCATTTTTCATTTTAAGGGACCATCTCATTTTAACTGGGAAA
>NW_008674467.1:4262-21138 GCF_000695815.1 Acanthisitta chloris
AAGATTGCTAATAAAGTTTTCAAAGTACACTCTATGGTTTTTTTTTTGGTTAAACAGTCACTCGGTATTTGTGGGATGTTTACACTGACATTCAGACTATGTCAAATTATGCAGCTAAACTGCACAGAGGAACTGACAGAAACAAACATGGACTTGGGAGCTGATCAATGATTCTCAATTTAGCTTCTGTAAAAGAAACTTAAACTTGCAAAGAAAGGTTGTTGGAAGCAGCTTTATGGAATGAAAAGTGGGAAAGAGATAATTAAGATTCTCTGGTTATGTTCATTCCCTGAACAAATTATACTACTTGTAAACAACATAACATGAGAGACCAAGGATTCTATCCTCAATATTCTTCAATTCTTGTGTTCACATCACAGAAAACAACAGTACATGGTAAATAAATTTATCATATATACCCAGTTTCCTTAGTAGCTCTAAGATTCCAAGTTTCTTGAGAAACAAGACCCCCAATGTTTTTTCAGCTATGAAGCTGCAATAAAACTATCCCTTCCTTGAATATAATAATGGATTTTTTTTTTACATCCTTGACTGAATAGGGTTCCTTCCACCTCAAAGCTATCTTTCATATTGCTAACAATGTAAAGTCAAATATCTTGTGATGTAGAAGGACTTTACTGAAGTGAGAAATCAATTCAAGAATAAAAGTTTGCATTCTATTTCCAAGATTCCTATGCTATGTTTTCAAAACTAACTAGAACATAATTTTTCTAAAGGATAGGTTGTGTTTGGCTTGTAATGAAGCTACAATTGGCAATCTTTGTGCACTTGCATATTACTGCAAGCAGCCTAATCTTTTGAACTCAAGAGTTAGGAATCTCTGTTCAAAATATGTCTTATTAAAGAATATATTTTTCCAGACCAAATTTTAAATATGTAAAATGAAGATGCAATTTTTTCCTTTTAAAAAAATGTTTATAAGTAAGCAAATCTAAGCTAACTTGACTCTCCTAACAGGTATAACTCAGCTGTTCCAATGTCTCTTCTGTATAGGTTTTCTGTTACTTTCCTTTTTCCATAACGGTCTCAAATTTCCTATAGGTTGTATCCACAGAATTTCAAGAAATTAATAAATTTATGGGATAATATCATGGGAACTTGACACTACTTCTGGAGGTAAAAACAGAGCCATGAAGCAATGAAACTGTACTTCCATAATGTTGCAAGAGCTGTGAAGGACACAGGTTAATATCATATTGAGACAAAACAAAAGCATTTTCTTGCAGAGTATCAGTACATAATAATTGAATATTTTATACTAAAGTCAAAGTTGAATGTCATGCTGATTTTTTTCCATTTATCTTACAAGTATTTTGATATTTGATTTCACATCTCAGCGTGACACAAAAAGATTTCTGAACATTAAGTAGAAATGCAGATACCTACCTGACATTCAACACAAGATCAATCACAGTTTCCATCCAGACTGGAACTCTTATTACTTTATTTACACAGTCTTTTTCTTAGTTGCAGCTCACACACTGCCTCATAATGGCTCAGTTCCACAGAATACAAAGGCAAGAGCCATTTTTTCTGGAGATGTGCCCAGAACAATTCAACATTGCACATGTGAAAATTCAAGTGGAAGTTGTGCCACTACAAACCTCATCAGCAAAATTTCACACAACCCTCAAAACCACAACCAAAATGTAATAAATTGAATCACTTTTAAACTGGTGGATGCTGTGGAAATGTATACCTCATTTTTTCCTCCTGTGATGCTGACAAGAATGCACATCGAGGCAAGAGACTTTCTTCCACCAAGTGTGGCAGTGCAGTGCATAATTTTAACTGCAGCAACAATTTTAACACATTCATTCCTCAATGACTGTTGTTTTGCTATGCATGTTCTTGTACAATTGCTTGCACACTTCAGAGATTTCCAGGAACAAAAGAAAAAGAAGGGGACAGAACACAAAAAGCAACCACATTAAATAATATCAGCCCTAGTGTCATGTTTCATGTAAGATTTAGCTGATGTTACTAAGTACCAACCAGACAGTCAAGACATGTTCAGACAGCAGTGTCTTCAAACACATGCTAATGGAATGATTTGAAAATTTGAATTAATCCTTTTTTGTTTTGTGTTTTACTTCACAGAGATTTTTGCATGAGGTTCAAAATTTCTCACTTACTTGATTTATAACTAGCTCATACATGCTCCAGCACTTTGCAAAGCAAATCATAGCTATGATGAAGAAACAGTTTAGAGTGCTGATCTATTCATTTTAAGTATACATGGGTAAGGCATAGTAACAGTGAGGCTATGCTTGTTCTCAGTTCACAATGGTGAGTGTTTAAGAATTACCAGGTGAAGTATTTTTAATCATGTCCCCCTTTTGCCCCAGCATAAATGAGGATACATTTATGAAAAGCTACAGAATTAGAGGCTTAGCTGAAAACTGTCAAAGCTTTCATTACCCATGCCATATGTGATGGCATAACAAAAAATTCTTTAATCTTGCATGAAGAGAAAAAACCTAAATTGAATGTCAGTTGTAGTATGGGAGACCTCACCTGGCTCTTTAAAAAGGCAAAGAGTTCCCAAGATAACCCATTTTATCCATTGTTGAGAAAGGCCCACCTTAATCTTGGAAGCCACCTTTTCTGGCATAAATATTGAGATATCACCACCGACAAAGGGATGTGCCTGTATTTGTCAATGGGTGCTTAATAAACACACTGCTTTCAAAATTTGCCTCTGCATGTCCACTCTTCTTTTAGCTGTACAATGGCAGCAGCCAATTTTCTGAAGGAGCTCCACCCAGTTGGCCTTTCCAACTGGGAGGGCAAGAGGACATCTGTCTCTAGAGCCAGTGTCAATCATATTCTAATAATCAGTGTTTCTCCTCAGCTGAATTTATTGTTTGCACCAAGTGATCTGTTTCTCTCAGCTAATCTTCTACACTCCCTTTTCCAAAGTTACTGAATATGAGATATAAATGTCTCTCTTGCATGTTTTTTTTCCCTAGAAGGTTTTTTGACATGTAGACACTGTGCCACATTCTTTATATATGAGATCCCAGATTCTTTCCTGATGGTTCTTCAGTGCTTCTATCCCAGAATATCTATGCCTGATTTGTCCCTTGCTCTAATGCTATCTCACTCTGTTTTTTCTATCTTCTTTTGCAGTAAGATTCCTTTTCAAAAGAAGGGTCTGACATTAACTGCACACTCTCCCAAGTAGAGAACTTGTCATCCTGTGCTTTTGTGAAATGCCACACGTGCCAAACAGTAAAACAAGAAATTATTCAACATAAAATAACATGCTAAGGAGAAATGATGAAGTGAAACATGCCTCAAATAGAAATATGATTTATAGCTTTCAGTTAGCTAAAAACAAATCTGGTTGTCATGTGCTTAGCTATATTAATGACTAGTTATATTTATTTAATTTACTCATTCAAAATGTTTATTAGGGGTATTTTGCTCTGTGGTGTATGCATTATCATGCAGCCAAATAACATTACATTCATACTTCAGATATAATACTATGTCTCTCTCCACCCTAACATGAAATCATCAGAAACACTTAAAAACAAAAGGTATGAATTCTTCAGAGGACCTTCAAAGAGAAACAAGATTTTCACCTGTGAATTTGACCTGTAAATTAGCAAAGAGACTGATATCAGCTTCCAGATGAACTTCTTTGCAGAGTTAAGACTCTAATTTCCATTTTAGGTGTTCCCAAATTTCTCTCTACAAGTTTAATTTTAAACTGCTGGTTTTGCTTGGCTCTCATAATGGCTCCTGAAAAGCAAGATATTTAGTGTAAACAGGTAAAATCACATACAATATATGCCTTGATAAATAGCAGCAGCTCAACATGTTACATGCAATGCAAACTTCCCTTTGTATTTACTGATGTTTGAAAAATTATTTGTTATTGTATTCACATCATCCAAGAGACCAGGAGTATTTTTTTGTTAGATTTATGCTTGCTATTAAATTGTAGTAATGTGCAGGCTTAATCTTTAAACTGCTTTCATACCAATATTCCCTCTAGGGCTCCAGCCACCCATGCAGGAAAAGGCTGATAACACATATCTAAATAATCTGCCTAACTGGACAGCTGGCCAGCATGAAAATCTTTGCAGAACCTTCATGATCCAGAAGCAAATGGTGATTAGGGTCCTGGTAGAAATAGATATGTACAATCCTATTTGATTTGAACATTTTCATGTGCACAGTTATCTGATTATGCTTTCTTTTTTCTGTACCTCTGTGTAGGAATTACTGCAAAATATGAGAAACTAACTACAGCGGTTGAACCCAAATATACTGTAGTCCCATAACCTTAATGAAAGAGGTCATTGAAAAAATAGAAAAAGTATTTTTCATTGAAAAAATAGCAAAATTGAACACTTGCACGGATCTGACGGGCAGGAAGCTCCTACTGCTATTTTGTTTCATATGTCCTTTTCTTAATTTTTTTCTTATTCTCTTCTACTTCAACATCCCTTACTATGTCAAACATTTCCTCCCCACTGTTAATGTTTACACAGGATTTTGTAGAGTTACTTTGTCTTTCACTACTGTCTTTCACATTTAGCCCAGCAACAGGTATTTCAGCTCCTTCTATGCATTATTCCTATTCTGTGTGTGCATTTTCTTTTTATTCCAGTTTTCCAACACAACAAGGGTTGCTTTCAACACAGATTAAAATGAAATAATGGCCTAAAATCTCAAATATATATTTTCCAACCCAACAAGGATTGCTTTCAACACAGATTAAAATCAAATAATGGCCTAAAATCTCAAATATATTTATATCTTAGCATTCTTATTTTAAAGAGATCTATTTAAATGCTGTTGTTTTAATTTCAAAAGTGCCATGTTATTTATCAGTGAATAAGTGAGCACATACAAGTTCAGGATATGCTCAGGATATCACATACATCCTCAGCAGGCCTAGATAAGGTCATGTTTATGTTAGCACTGCACCACTTTTAGCATTTGAAAAATATGGCCACAGATATTTCAAGATGGTTTGATAACAGCCTTTTCTAGAAAAGGTTTAGGGCAAAATGAGGCCATGCTGAAGATAAAGGGAGCTTAAATGATTATTTGGATGATGTGGAGAACAGATTTTTTACACCTGACCTTTTTTGTCTGAACAAGGTTGGCAAATTATGTCAAATTAATTCTGTGGTTGTGTGCAAGAGGTGAAGTGTTGTTAGTAAGAACCTCAATACTTAGTGGATGCTTACTAGATACCTGTTAGATTGGTCCTAAGGACCAATCAAAACAGGACTGAAATCAGTAACTATTAGGCCAAATTCAGAGATACCACATAAAACTGTCTTAAGAGATGGATTTATGAGTGGAGTGTGTAAAGCAGTAACCTTGCAGGAAAAGTAATGGCAAAGACTATCCTTGCTATTGGCACTTTATTTTTAGCTGTGCACTTCAAGCATCCTTGCAAACATTTCTTGAGCAACAACATGTAATTATAATCACTATAGGTACCACCACTTTGAGAAAATCCATGCTACGGCTTAGCGTGTCGACATTTTTGTCCAAGCAGCTGCAAAGCTCTGGGTTGTGTGAAAGAGACCTGTGCAATGCTGTTCTGTCTTGCCTTTCCCACTACACTATACTTCTCCCAACTTCTGGTGCAGTAACTATCCCCCTCCACACCCCCCACTTTGAATTCCTGAAAAAAAAATCACATTTGTTTGTGTTTTGAATGGATATGTGCTCAGAATTTCTTTTATAATTTTCTCAGATAGGGTCTCACTTAGTTTTAACAGTTTCCTGTTCATTTTCTTGTCTGCCTCACAATGGATTATTCATTTAAATCATCATCAAATTTAATGCTCAGCTACATTAATGTCCTGTCTTAAACCAAGAGGATTTTGTAATTTATTTTCACCTAGGCCCATTGCAGAAACTAACATTAATGTTCTGCCTTAAACCAAGAGGATTTTTGAATCCATTTTCACCTAGGCCCATTGCAGAAACTATATACTAATAGTGACATGGAGCATAACTTCATATTAAGACCTTTTTTTCAAGGTAGCCACTAGGTTAGGCTTTCAGAGAGTCACTTGTGAGAGTGCCAATACTCTTCTGATGCAAACCAACCTGTCATCAGTCATACAGATAATTATGTATGAGTCCTGATCCTCTTTTCTATTACAGTCTATCACATTGAGATCACAATCTAAGACAGGAGTGTTAGTGTTAACTAGCTACGTAAATTCATCCTTAAATACATCAACCATTTTTCTTCTTTCTGACCTAGTTGAAACAAATGGGGAGGAGGGACTTTATTTAGCTGTCAGTTGTGCCAAGAGTACAGACTGCACCTCTGGGAATATGGATGCAAAACAGAATGCCTGGTGTTCTCATGTTAATATTAATACACTGGATCCTATTCCAACTGACTTATTTTAATACTGGAATTTGAGCTTTGGGAATAGACCTAATTTGTAGAGTTTTAGATTAAAACAGGAACAAACTTTGCACAACTGTATTTCTTGCACAACTGTTGACATCTCCAGAAAGTAGCTGAATTATCATGATTTCACTACTTTAGGGTTGGAGTGAGCTATGAAGATGGTTGTCAGGGTACTGTATCACTCCTTTGGAGCTGAGGAGTTCATGTTTCCATTCCACTTCTCAGTCACAAGTGTATAGAAATGGGACACAGATTTGGAATCTGAGTAAGGAAATTGTTTATGAGCAAAGAGTGAGACTCCTACATAGACAGTATAGCTGGTCACAGCTCTTAGTTTAAGGATTTATGGGTGGATATATTATGTCTCAGCATCTGTTCTGCATCACATCTTCTGACATGGAGACAGAATCTCCCACAGTGATATGAGCAAAGACTACACTGCATTCACAGACAGTATGGCAGATAATATTTTGGCCCTGAAAACAAATTCTTTGGTTCATTGGTGGGTTGAATAGATTTTCTGAATATAGTCAAGCTTCCCGCTTTAAATTTCTGCAGATCTATTAGACAGCAATAACTGAATTCAGGTCACTGCATTATTTCATTATCATCTGTACATATTCTGACAAAGTAAATCAATTTGCATTTTAAATGATAAAAATAAAATAAAATACCATTTTTCCTTTATCCCTGCCCAAGTTTGGCCTTATTCTTTGTCATAAGCCTGGTAAGCAGCCTTTCCCAGTGTATGCAGTGCCTATGTCCAACAGACAGTTGGACAGACAGTTATTTCAGACTGAAGAATTTTCTTTTGAAGAAGTCTTATGGATAGATGTCATTTTAAAAATGAGCTTGGTTCCTTACTTTACATGACATTTTCCTCTTTCTTTCTAAACAAAAGTAATCCCTTTCATTGATAGAGCAAGTCTTCAGAAGTTTTGAATCAAGTGTCCAATGTTTGGTTTCTCAGTCACATACAATCACCAAGTTTGTACTAGGGACTTATCTACTTTTGTACCTGTCTTGTAAAACTAAAATATATTTTTATTGCACTATTATTTCTTAGATACTGTAATTTTTGCTGACTTCTTTCCTTACCCTTATCATTATCAGATCTGAGCACCTAATTCCTAGAAATTGATAAATTTAAATCAGGCAATCTGTTAATTTCCTGTGGAAATTGGAAGTAACCATTGGAAATCTGTTAAGTTAAAAGTTCTGTGGAAATGGTGATAGAAAGTAGGTTTCATTACCTTTACTCAATTTCATTCAGCTAAGGACAACAAAAAACAGAGGACTAAACCAGAACAATTCTAAGAATCAGTTTTGTGAGAGCAGAGAGAAACAACTTGAGTAAGGATCCTCAGAAAGAGTCATAAGAAACTTGTAATGAAATAAGAGCCAAAATTTAAGATTTTGTGGCACAGAATAAAACTCTGAGGAGTAACATCAGTGACAACTTGCAAAAGGACATGCTGGCACACAAAATTCTAACCAATACTTTCCATACAAAGTGCAATCTGGCCTACTACAAGCTGGGATATTCAAGTCAGAATTCAATCAGGATACTAAAAATGCTTCAAATGTTGCTGTGATGGGCTAATTTGGCTCTTGTTTGAAGGTATAATCTGGAACTGACATACTATATTATTTGTCATAATTTGGGAAGAATAGGTATCATGCAGCTTTCAAAGGAATACAGAGAAATTGACTCTCAAATGACTGGACCATACATTGCATGTTGTAAGGCAATGAAAGCATGGGTGCTACATACAAGAATAAATTTAATTTCTCAGATGACAAAGTTATGACTAAAGAAAACAGCTGACTGTCAGACAGCAGCTTTGAAACTGCTCATTTCAAATGTGGAGAAGATATTAATATATGAACAGAAGGGTTTGAGTTTAATGGAAGCAAAAACACCATTTATAGGGTAATTAAAGAGATACCTATTTTTGCTGGAGCACTACCTCTCATTTACATCATTCTGTGCCAAATTTTATGAAATTGGTAATGAGAATTACAGAAAAATATCACAAGAATGGCTGAGGCCTCTCATCCCCCTCCTGCAATCAGAATGAATGAGGGTATTAAGAAAGAGCACCCTGAAAAAAAAAGGTATAAAATTATTCCACTGCAGATTTGTACACAGACTACTTCTGGTTGGGGATAAGTTGGTATAAAATTATTCCACCTCAGATTTGTATACAGACTACTTCTGGTTGGGGATAAGTTATATGCCCAGGTTAAATTGTTCAAAGACATTTAACAACAAGTGGACATTAATGCACCATCTGCTAATGTGTGTCTACTTCCTATTTATCTGATGATTAAATTCCTTTCCTTTCTGATAGCTTTACCTTGAGAAATTATCCTGTATGTAGCAGTACTAATGTTGAAAAGCTCAGACTCTTTAGATCTTGTATAGTGTACTGAAAATACTCTTTTGTTTTACAAAAAGACCTAAATGCCAAGCACTCACTCTTGTTCATTGTTTGCACTGGCTATATCCAAGCCCCATATATCTCTATACATGCTGATTTCTTCACACAGAGTGTATTTGAAAGTTATGATAAAGTGTCTGTTATATGATCCCTTCTCTAATAAGGAACTCCTAAAAAATAAGGAACCTTTGCTCTCTAGTCTCAGTCTAAGCAGTTTGAAATTCCCAATGTGCTTGATGTGAAGTTTGCTGCTACTGAACTAATTTGAAGTGCTTACAAGGAAGAACTAATCTATGTGGATAACAACTGTCACAGGAAGAAAACAGTAAAGAAATAGAAGGGGATCTGTTTTCTGAGCAGCTGAGCTCCCAGCACTTTCTCTTTGCATCAATGCTATTTTATTAGCAGCAACTAGGGATCCACAAGGCTTTTGGGGTATGTCATTAAGGTCTTAAGAATTTTCGGGATCACAATATGAATGGGAACATTAACAACTGAAAGACTTTCAAGATACACACTTCAGTTCACAGTGCAGTGTCTTTTTCAGCCCCTTGGAAAACTGAAATTGGAACTAACCATTGGAAATGTCCAATGTAAATATTTGATTATTCTTATCTTGCTTGTGCATTAGCTAAAAAGCCCAAGAGGCTGCCAAGCAAACAGTCCTAGGGAGTTCTTACTGAAGAACGAGGCATTCTAGTTAGGGCAGTGAAAATACAAACAGGGTTTCTCCTAACAATTAACTATAAGAATAGAAACAATGTGATCATTTGACTAGATACAGAACAGTACAGCAGGGGAAGTTCTTGTCTGTTGAAAAACAAATTTTTTTTTAAAAAACTATTGATTAAATTTAAATGCTTGTTAGCTAAACTAATCAAAGGTCTAATTTTTCTTTACCAGTTACAGATACACTTATTTGCTCCCCACAAAATGAATGTCCTAGGTAAGTGATGTATTTTTAAGAGGGTTTGCATTTCTTTATCATAACACTTTGACAAAAAAAACCCTAACCAACCAACCAACCAACCAATCAAAAACAACACTAAAACAAAACTAGAAAAAAAAAATACACCCAGTGATTTTTTTTTTAAATTTTGATTTGTGGAGGAGGAGTGTTTATTAATGTAGGTAGTTCTATTTGTGACAGTACCTTGAAGGGTAATTTTCCTGCATCACTGTTAAATTTAAGCACCATTACCTATGATAGAGTATCTTCAGAAGACTGGCTGTGTCTCTCACAATCTCTGACATGATTGCCCAGAAGTCTCCTGTTATCTGCCACAGAAGGACAATCTCTGACTTGTTTAATGGTCTGCACAGATGTTCAGCCTGGACTCACAGCTATGGAACCATTCTCTCCACCTCTAGTGGCAAAATCTGTAGCTCACCTAATGCCACTGCATCTCTTGAAGTGTGGAATTTGATTCATCCAGTGTTTCACCTCTGCCCACCTATAAACCCTGCTGAGTTCCAAAATCCCACTTTATGTCAGGGTGATGGTTTTCATGAAAAAGTATTAGTTGTGTGCTTTTTTCAAAAGCCCTTTCTATCAGCCTCCATATTCCCACCAATGGCACAGGTCATAGATTTAACCAAGAGAAGTTGGCTCAAACTCTGGTACTCTAGGGAATGTGTTCTTAATTTATTTTGATGACTATCTACTGATTCTTCAGAATAAAAAAACCTTCTGACTTAGGTAGAACCAAACTATTTCAAAAACCAGTAACAGGGAAATAATTATTGAGAATATTTCTGTATTCTTTCCCCAAAGATGTATTCCTGTGGCTTAGTCAGCCACTCCTGGAGAGTGAAGAAGGGTGTATAATGGAAGTATTGATGGTATCAAAGACACCTGTTGAATTTCTAGCCTGGAATATTTGATACACACATCTCCACGATCTTTTCAGCAATGTTGTAGCAACTGTATGCTGCATGCTGCATGCTGCAGCCCTTGGAAAGTGATTCCCAGAGCAACCTTAGTTTTTTTTTTCTCATGGGAAGAACAACTGAAAAAATATGAATATTGCCAGTGTGTTTTGTACAAAGTTATATTCTCAGATTATTACTGTTATGAACTAAAGAGACTGTGTTTTTTTTAAAGAGATGGGCTAAGAACAGTTTTCTTCTTGACTAGTTTTAGCCATCTTCACCATGGATGTCTAGATCAGGAATCTGATTTCCTAGTCTCATTACAGAGAGGAATTGGTATCACCAGAGAGTGCAACATCTCCCATATCTGTAGCATCTTAGTCATACAAAATGAATCCTTCTTTCCATAGGTCTGCCTGTTAGACTTGATGTGCACCTGGAAAACCAATATCAAAGTTTTCTCATCCTTTTTCTTTCAGGTCTTTGCACCCAAAGCTACATATATCCAATATAATCCAAAAAAAAATATATGCAGTCAGATCCTCCTAGCTCCACAAACCATGCCCTCTGTTTCTGTATATGTTCCTTCCCATGCTGTGTTAGCTTAGATTTTATTGAGAATATCTAGCTTCGATTTTCAGTTTGCCATAAGGCTCATCTGTCCCTGCTCATCAAGAATTAGTTTAACATTTCAGTGTTCTGAATCAATTCATTACTCTTGCTGAACTACTTACTTGAAATGTGAGCAATTGTATAAAAGGAAAGATAAAGCAAATGAGGACTAAAACAAGTATCATTGACCTACTGACAAGAACAAAAAAATTCATTAAAAAAAAATTCAACTTCATTCTTTCTGCACAGATTTTAAAAGTAAAAAATGATGACACATGCCACATGTTTAGGAGATTGCATACATATGGATGGCAATTCTTCTAAATTATAAAAGAGACTTTGAGAGAAAATGCATTAAATTTATGTGTTTATATATATATATATATGTGCCCACATGTATATGCATGTATATGTGTATATGTACATTGTTTGGTGTGTGTACACCAAACACACATGTTTTCACATGTGTATGAGAATGAAATATGTATATTAATTTGCAGTGTCAAATAACAACAAAAATATCACAGCAGTTAAATACTCACAAACACACTGGTCTCTGAAGTCTAGTCACTTTTCATATGTTCTCCTCAGAACTGAACACAGTGTCTGCAGCACAAGATAAATTTCCCTTCTTCCTTCTCTCTGAATGTGTAATCTGACCTAATGGACCCTGAAAACAACCCAACATATGTTGTTGTAGTTTTCTGGGTATAACTGAGCACTTGTCCCTCTTTCTTCATCATAAAATCCAGGAATAATCTGTCCTTTTTCATACATACAAACTCTCTCTGTGATAGATTCCATTCCCAGATCTCCATTTATGCTACAGATTCATTGACTATTTTTCTTTTACTATGAAAAAAAAATTTCCTGCAGAAATGCTGTGCCTTTGAATACACTCCACACACTAATTTTGTCTTTAATATAATTTTCTTCTTCTTTTTCCTCCAGCTGGATCTGTGTCCTAATTTTAGGCTATTGAACTTAGTCCATCAAATCTACTTCTTCTACAAAGAAACATTCCTCTCCCACATAATTATCTTTCCATCATCTCTTTTAACTGCAGAGTGGTCGAGAGCTATATTTTCATTTGGGCCCTGTGTATTTTGATTTCTGCATGTAGCTGCTGATTTATTTTTTTCCACACAAAAGGGTATTTATTTTATGACAATCACCTGATGATGGGATAAATGGCTTGTAACACTTTTTCCATTAAGACAACACTAGAAACTAAGCATTTAGCTCCTTGTGGTCCAGATGTAGAAAAATCTGTAGATATAAGAGGAAGTTCATTCAGGCACTGGGAATGAAAGTTAGAGGAGGATTATTTAAGCCAAATGTGTGACAAAAATGTCTCAAATTTCCTGTCAGAAAAGGGATGCCAAATAAGGAGGTCATGAAAGAGAAAGAAAATTCATCCATTTCTAATTTGTATGCCCTATTTTGAGACTTGGGCATAAGGCATTTGGCATTACCTCTGAGGTATCTCTCTGAGTTGTTGCACAGCATTGAGATACATTTCCTCGGTGCCTTCCCTTCTATCTGAATGGTAGGAATTTGGCATGAGATCCAAAATAGTACCTTTGCCATCTGAGGCACCTAAATAGGTTGGGATGGGGGGGTGGGGGGTGATAACTCTCCTGAATTAGGTGCCTAAATTGCCATTTGGGCACCTGAGTACTAGATAAATGCTGGAGTAAACCTATTTAACAAATTGCATACACCTAAAATTACATAATTTCCTACATGACATGTAGTCAAGATGTTCCACCCACCTTACAACTCCCTGTCAAGCTTCACCTGCTCCCTTCTGTGCACCCAAATCCATGCTCCAGGGATGGATGGATAGTGGATGATAAAACTCAAGTTAATGATGGCCAAATGTGCCCCAACAAGTCCTCAGAGAATTGTTAATAGTGAGTGAATTTACAGGGAAAGTTAGAAATGTCTCATTGAGTCTACACTAATGTGACCAAACTAATTTCGAAAACTAACATATTACAGGGAATTCACAGACTATTGTATTAGTTAGTAAGATAAAATATCCAGCTCCACACAACAAAGAAATCCCTAAGTTTCTAACCTTTCTCATGTGACCTTTAACATGCAAATATCTTCAAAAGTGAACTTTGAAGTGGAATATGGGTAAGTGCAACATCAGATCATCTTATATTAGTTTATATTTCAACATCACTTCCCAGCTGAAAAACTTTTTATAAATTGTGAAAGTTTTAGGCTAATTTGGTAGTAGTAAATTAGACTTTCCTAGATGATAATTCCTGTGTTCTTATTACACTTATTACACTCATCCATGTGTGAGCCCAAAGATAATTTGCATAGAACAATCTGTATTACAGCAAGATGGGGGCAAGAACAATCTGTTTACTTTGATTCAACAATTGCTCATTCTGTAGCCAAATAATAAAGTGGAGCTAGTTCCTTCAGGTTCTCTCTGCACAGTCTTTTTTTGCATCATTGCTAAATCTCTCATCTGAGGTATGGAAAGGGGCATTTTTAAAGCCTAAGCTGATTTCTTTGAGGACTATGTGTTTCACTCTTACTGATTCTCAACAGGCTAACAGAGACATCTGATTCCAGGCTTACCAATCCGTTGCGAGAGCACTGCAAGGTCAGGTCTGCACGCGAGGACATCGGTGGTTGGGTGAATAAAACAGATGAAGGGCTATTCCCTCCCTCAAAATAAGATGGCACTGCTCACATCTCTACAGGTAAAGGCTTTTCTCCCACCTTCACCTACACTGTGGGTTGCATTGTGGCCTTTGCTATTTCCTAACCACACCCAAGTAGGTCTGGAAAAGTCTTAGCACAAGTTTTGTGCCAGGCAGAAGACTAACAATTAGTGATTCAAGGGAGGCTGCTTGAAGCTGTTGTATAGCCATCAGTTTATTTATTGGTTTAGACACACCTCTGACAAAAGGGGAGGGGGTGTGTGAGGGGTGTTGTATGTTCTTTTTTTCCATCATGGAGTAAGTCAATATGAGCAAGACTGTGGGTTCCAAGCAAGTATTTATATCAACATCGTCAAAAGAATAATTTACTTGGAGCATCACCATTTTTCCATGTCTATGCTGAGGTTCTTCATTCTTAATTTTCACAAATAGGGCAAATATGCACTCCTGAAACACCATTTTGGTGACTCTCAAAACTGGAAACAGTTCCCAAACAATATTTGGCCAGTGCCCGAATTTTATCGCATACCAAATATATATCCTCTCAAGAACCTCACACAATTTTTTAAGAAGTCCCTCTGTATTATTTAAATTAGTTGGATTTGCCTGTGTTGAGCTTATAGCTTTATAATGAAATGCTTATTTAGATTCTTTTCCAGTGGAGAAATGTCCTATGGTTTACACAATGTGTAATGTGGTCACAGCTGTTTTAAAATGTAGTTCTCAGTGGACCTCAGAACAACTTAGTCTACATAAATGGTGGCATTCCTTCATGACCTTAATTAATTATATTTTTTACCTTCCTAGTGGTCATGAAAAGGAGAAACACAGCATCCAAATCTGTTGGATGACAGGACATCCTGAGAATTTCTGCCTTTGAATCTGCAGAATTATATGTATGTATCTTCTTTGTCTGTGTAGCAGAGCCATATGGCATGAAAAACCACTATTTAAAGTGTCTCTAATATTTTAGAGATCAAAGCATAAATTGCTCCCAATGTGTACTATGCTGTCAGCTCTACTTAGTCTTCACCATAATCAGAATTATTTCAAATGTACACAGGCAACAAATTTTGAGGCATTGTTAATAATTTTGTTCCACTGCTTGATGTGGCAAATACTGACCCAATGCTGCTATGTTATGTAGTTTTATATTCTAAGGGTGGTTTTGATTCAGGCAACATTTTCAGGTTCATTTAGACATCCTTCATCCCTTTTTAAAAACAACTGATGTTCAGAAGTCCTGGTCCTGATTCTGTCAAAAGAACTTTGCACACCCAAAGACCATCTCTGATGTCTTTTATGCTCTGGACTTGGTTAAGACATAGTAGAGTAACTGAAAAAGGAGAACTCATCAGCAGAGAGGAGCAGCTCTTTGTCACACCAAGTTTACTTCAGTGCTTTATGGTTTAGAGACACAAGTTTTCATAGGAACATAGTTTCAAAAATCTATTTATTTATTAGAAAGAATGATCTAGAGATACTTTATGGTTGAGAGACACAAGTTTTCATTGGAACATTCTTTCAAAAACACTATGTATTTATTAGAAAGAATGATCTAGAGATATAACTGCATTTTTTGCTTCTTTGACATAGATATTTTTTCAGAAAAAAAAGCTAGACAGTTTGAATATCTCAGAGTTGAGATGATGAATTTAAGATTATTTCAAGAGGACTGAAATTTGCCCTGCCCATCAAGACAGCATGAAGGGTAGATATCCTCTGGGCTATCAACAGAGATGTTGTCTGTTGGAAGTTTTACTGTCTTTTGTGTAAGAAAATTTCTGTTTCCACCTGTGTTGGGAAAATTAGGACATAAAGTTATAAAAAATCTAAAAGAAAATTGCTATCAATTAAAAATATGTTTAGTTCTCTACAGGACAAAGAATAAGCAGGTGGGATAATAAGAAGAGAACAAGAGGAAAATTACAGATCAAAATATCTAATTTTCTGTGTTAAATGGAGCAAATTGCATCAGGAGGCAAAAAACAGAAAATTAAAAAGATGAGAGAGAACAGTTACTTGGCTTCTCCTTATCAGCATGCACGGTAGTGGAGATAAATGCTTATGTTACCCATTGTTCTGGTCTGGTTTCCTTTTTCACTGTCCTGGAAAACTCTTCGTAAAACTTTGACAATTGATGGAAGTCAAAGAACAAGCAACTTGATTTTTTGTTTAAGAAATAAAAATCAGAAACCATTTAAAAATGTTTTTAATTTAACTTCCTCTTTGAATCTTTAGGGCATGTTTTGCAAATCTTTGCAAAGCAAACACTGAAGGCAGTAGTCAAGTATTCTCTGTAAAAGTCAGTCAATCATTACTTTCAGAGATAAATGTGTTCATTAACCATAAAATTCAAGGTTTTACAGACACAACTGCTTGCTTCACAAATTCTAGGGACTGGCTTTATAAATCAAATGAGGTCTCAGTTCACAATTCAGTGGAAAAAATATCACACTAAAGAGTGTGATATTGTTAATGCAGACAAGTGTGCTACTTCTGATCCCAGTTGTGCTAGAACTGTGCATTAATTTTATCTGTACAGAAGAGCAAAGTAAATTAAAACCTTAACCAGGGATTTTAGAAGTCATGATTATTTCATAGCTGTGTTGTGTGAGTTGATCACATTTCTGCACTTCTGTCTCAATTCTTTATCTAATTTAGTTCAACAAAGCTGCTTAGATTATCAAAATGAAAAAGAGTGGCATATTGACACTGTGTTATAAATTCCTTTTTCTGTGAATCATTATATGAAGCTATTCTCTAATATCTTGTGAAAAGGCAGGTTTAAAACAGACACATACCCCAGAAAAAACAAACAAACAAACAAACAA
>NW_008674468.1:0-1779 GCF_000695815.1 Acanthisitta chloris
AGTCCAGAGAAGGGCCATGAAGTTGGTCAGAGGACTGGAACATCTGAGGAAGGTGGGACTATTCAGCCTGGAGAAGAGAAGACTGTGTGGAGACCTAATAGCAACTTTTCAGTATCTGAAGGGGACCTACAAGGGAGCTAGAGAGGGGTCCTTTTTTAGGAACTGTAATGATAGGACAAGGGGTAATGGGTTCACATTAAAGGGAAGAGAAGTTTAGGTTAGATATTAGAAAAACGTTTTTTACTATAAGGGTGGTGAGACATGGGAACAGGTTGACCAGGGCAGTACCCCAACTCTGGCAATGTTCAGATCCAAGCAGGATGAGGTGTTGAGCAACCTGGTCTAGCGGGGAAGTGTCCCTCCTCATGGCAGGGTGTTGGGGCTAGATGATCTGTAAGGTCCATTCCAACCCTAAAATTTTATGATTCTATGATATACATGTTTTCCAGCTGTCCATCCCAGGTCTTCCCTGAGGTCTGCTGATTTCTGATGCCATCTGATAGAGGTTTTTCCATTTTCAAGAGCCTTTTAATCCTTAGTAATCCACCCACACAAAACTGTTAGACAGAGACAAATATGCACAGAAACCCTAGCAGTGGGGCTCCAGGAAACAGAAATTTGCAGGCCAGCCCCAGCCTTTGTCCCTGAGAGATCTCTACCACTCAGGATTGACACGCTCAGACCAAGATGATGAAGACAGTCATGACAACAATTTCTTTATATGAGAAATGCCATCTGAAGGTGACATTTGAAGGAGTTTACAAGGGACTGAAGCTCACCCAGGGGCTCAGAAGAGCCTGCCTAGTGGTGCTGGGACAAAAAGCTTTAAGGAGTCACATCTGCATTAGCACACAAGACTGCAGTCATGTCTGGGTCACACCTAAGGAATTTTTATAGTCAAAATCTGACCTCTTTGCCACAGGAGATGCTGATGGCTGAGAGACAGGAGGGAACACCATGAGCCACAGACAATAGAGTAAGTTTGAAGACTTCAGCTTGTTGCATCCTGATAGAAAAAGCACCTACATCCTGTACAGCAGGACGGAGTCAAAATGCCTCTTCCACAGAGGATCTCCTCAGCCAAGTTATTGCACGACATGGCCAGAAAAGCATTTAGGGAAAAAATGAGCCCCTGGAGGTTGTGTACCTCAACCTACTCTTTAAGGCATATCTCTGAATAATAGCAAGTCCTCTCATCCAAGGATGTGAATCCGGAGCCTACTGATATGTTTGGCTGTGTGGTATGTGTAGATGATACATGCACATTGCTGGCATGAATTTACACAACCCTAAGTAAGATTTATGCTTCTCCTCCTTTAAACCCAATAGCATTGACAACTAAGACTTTACTCTCCCATTCCAGCATAGGGGCCAGTGTTTTAAAACTCAATATACTACCACTCTTCCCACTTCCATAAGCACAGTGGTACCATCCCCACTCAGGAAACAACAACCCAGGCTTGTGTGACCCTTCAGGCACTTTGCTGGAGGCTCCGATGTACAATCTGCATTGAGAGTGAAGGACAGAGAATCGGAGAGGAGGCATGAAGTGAGCAGGGCAGTGACCTCTCCTTATCGCTCTGGTGGAAGCAGCCAGGAGACCTTTGCCAAATTTCACACCAGATTTCATACACTGAGGGCAATCCAGCTATCCCCTTTCCAGCATTCAAATACAAACCACTCAGGGAGTTTGCCCAGGAAGCAACTCTGACATGCAGCAGAGAACAGATCAACCTTCTTTTCAGGTGTCATTAGAACCTCAGGCACAGTCAAGCTGGT
>NW_008674469.1:0-387 GCF_000695815.1 Acanthisitta chloris
TGGGGAAAAATTGGGGGAAAAATGGGGGAAAATTTGGGAAAAAATAGAGAAAAATGGAGAAAAATTGGGAAAAATTTGGGGAAAATGGGGAAACAATGGAGAAAAATGGGGAAAAAATGGGGAAAAATTGGGGGGAAAAGGGGAAAAATTTGGGGAAAAATGGGGGAAAATTGGGAAAAATGGGGAAAAATGGGAAAAAATTGGGAAAGAAGGGGGAAAAGTGGGGAAAAATTTGGGAAACATTTCGGAAAAAATGGGGAAAAATTTGGGGAAAAATGGGGAAAAATTTGGGGGAAAAAATGGGGAAAAAGGGAAAAATTTGGGGGAAAAATGGGGAAAAATTTGGAAAAATTTGAGGGGAAAATGGGGAAAAATTTGGGGAAAAAT
>NW_008674469.1:578-2667 GCF_000695815.1 Acanthisitta chloris
AAATGGGGGAAAATTTGGGGAAAAATGGGGAAAATTTGGGAAAAAAATGGGAAAAAATTTGGGAAAAATGGAGAAAAATGGGGAAAATGGGGAAAAATAGGGAAAAATGGAAAAAAACCCGAAAATGGATTAAAAAAAGAAAAGGGAAAAAAAGGTGAAAAAATGGAAAAAAAAGCTAAAAAAGACTAAAAAAAAATATTAAAAAGCCTCAAAAAATGTTAAAAAACCTTAAAAATCCTAAAAAAAACCTTAAGAAAAATCTTTAAAAAGCCTCAAAAAAGTGTCAAAAAACCCCTTAAAAGTCCAAAAAAAAGGTTAAAAAAAAATCTTTAAAAAGCCACAAAAATCTCAAAAAAACCTTAAAAGTCCTAAAAAAAAGATTAAAAAAAAATCTTCAAAAAAGCCTCAAAAAAACCCTAAAAAAAATTTCAAAAATATCTCAAAAAACCTTAAAAAAGTCTTTAAGACACGTTAAAAAACCCTTAAAAAAATCTTTAAAAATCCTCAAAAAAACCTTAAAAAATCTTAACAAATCTGAAAAAAAATAAAAGAAACTTAAAAAACCCTCAAAAAAACCTTCAAAAAATCTTAAAAAACCCTTAAAAAATCCTAAAAAAACTTGAAAAAATCTTTACAGATCCTCAAAAAAACCTTAAAAAAATCTTAAAACCTTCAAAAACAGTAAAAAAAATCTTAAAAAATAAAAAAAAAAATCCTTAAAAAAATGTTTCAAAACACTCAAAAAAACTTTAAAAAAATCTTAAAAACCTTAAAAAAATCTTTAAAAACCTTTAAAAAAAGTTAAAAAAAAAATCTTAAAAAAGCCTCAAAAAAAGGTTCAAAAAATCTTGGAAAAGTCTCAAAAAAACCTTAAAAAAATCTTTGAAAAAAACCTTAAAAAATGTAAAAAAAAATCTTTACAAGTCCTCAAAAAAAACCTGGAGAAAAACTTTACAAAGTTTTGGCTTTTCCAGGGAAAAAATCTTGGAAAAAAATCCCAAAAATTCCTGAATTTTTCTTAGAATGGGATGGAAAGAATCAAATGGAATTTTGGGAATTTTTTGCTTTTTCATGGAAAAAATTTGGGAAAAAATCCCCATAATTCCTGAAATTTTCTTGGATGGAAAGAATCAAATGGAATTTTGGGAATTTTTGGCTTTTTTTTTGGAAAAATTTTGGGGAAATGATCCTAAAAATTCCTGAAATTGGTTTGGAAATGAAATTTTGGCTTTTCCATGGAAAAATTTTGGGAAAAAAATCCTAAAAATTCCTGAAATTTTCTTAGAATGGGATGGAAAGAATCAATTGCAATTTTGGGAATTTTGGGATTCTATCAGGAAAAAAAATCCCTAAAATTTCAGGAATTTTCTTGGGATGAAATGGAAAGAATCAAATTTTGGCTTTTTCCTGGAAAAATTGTGGGAAAATCCTAAAAAATCCTGAAATTTTCTTAGAATGGGAAGAATCAAATGGAATTTTGGGACTTTTTGGATTTTTCCTGGAAAAATTTGGGAAAATGATCCTAAAAATTCCCAAAATTCAATTTAAACCCTCAAAACCCCCTTAAAAATCCCTTAAAAATCCTCCAAAATTTCCATTTTTTCCCTTTTTTTCCTACCAAATTTTTCTGTTTGAATTTTCTGAATAATTTTATATTTCCACTGCCTTTTTTTTGGGAATAATTCTAATTTTTCCATTTTTTTTTTTTTTTTAGGGAAAACCAGATTTAAATACAACTTTACCTATTCGTCAAACGGCTTCGATTTTCAAACAACCTGTGACCAAAATTACAAATCATCCCAACAATAAAGTCAGGATGGATCCCCAAAAAATCACGGAACAACCTCGACAGGTTTGGGAATTTCATTGGAATTTTCCTGGAAAAAAAATTCCTCAAAAAAATCCCATTTTTTTCCTCTTTAAAATGAAATTTTTAGCCTTTAAAAGGCAAAAATTTGGATTTTTTTTGGTGTTTTCTTGGGAAAATTCCCAATTTTTTTGGGTTGGGATTGGAAAATTTGGGAATTCCATTGGAATTTTCCTTGGAAAAAAATTCCCAAATAAAATCCCATTTTTTCCCCTTTAAAAT
>NW_008674470.1:0-7830 GCF_000695815.1 Acanthisitta chloris
CCCGGGCGAGAGGAGGGATGGAGCCCGAGCGGGAGGAGGGATGGAGCCCGGACGGGAGGAGGGATGGAGCCCGGGCGAGAGGAGGGATGGAGCCCGGGCGGGAGGCTGTTCCTGCCTCAGTTCCTGGGGGTTCAAGGTGGGAACACGCCCTTGATCGCGACATGGTCCAGTCTAATAGTTTACATTGTACTTAGACAGTAATGGTGGTCACAAGGCACAGCCTTCGCGCTTGCCTTGGCTTTTTTTTTTCACACGACCTCAGTCACGTACTCAGAAAACATCACCTAGAGCAGTGGCAGAGGGAGAGTAAAAACATGGCCATCACAGGGTGCCTGGATTATCAAGAAAGGCTGGAAATGATGCAAGGTCACTAGTTCCTGCTGTACAGAGGATGTGTACCTCTGAGATGGATGCTCTACCATCACAGTTTGGTTCCGCTAAAGAAAAAACTGTCTCTAATTCAGGTAGGAAGACAGAAATTACAAACCCCATCTATTACTGCAGGGACTGAACTGGTGAAAAAAGAGAAGCAGCAGAAAAGATATTCTCAACGGAGGTGTTCAAGAGCCATCTGGATGCAATCCTATGTAACGTGCTCTAGGATGACCCTGCTTGAGCAGGGAGGTTGGACCAGATGACCCACTGTGGTCTCTTCCAAACTTACCCATTCTGTGATTCTGCAATTCTGTGATTCTGTGAAGATGGTGCAAGGGGTGTATGTTAGCAAGGTAAGAGAATCACAGAAACAAGATTTGAGTGCGGGAGAACATAGCATATAAAATCATCCCAGTGCCCTGGGTGAAGAACCAGCCGAAGAGCAGAGCTCAAAGGGTTTTATTGAAAGTGGCTACATCCATCTGGTGACCAGACCCCAACAGTGCTCCTCAGGGCTCAATTCCAGGGCCAGTCCTATTCAATAGACTTATCAATGATCTGGATGCAGGAGTTCAATGCACCATTAGCGAGTTTGCTAGTGATACCAAACTGGGAGGTGCTTTTGGCTCTCTTGAGGGACAGATCTTGCAGAGAGAGATTGGAACATTGGGCTATGATTAATGGGATAAAATTTACAAGTCCAAATGCTGGATTTGGCACCCTGGATGAAATAATGCCAAATGCAAGTATAAACTGGGAGAGGAGTGGCTGCAGAGAGGGAGCTGGGGGTGCTGGTGGGCAGCAGCTCAATGCTAGTCAGCAGTGAGCACTGATAGCCAGGAGAGCAAAACCCATCCCAGGGTGTGTCAAACACAGCATGACCAGCTGGGCAAAAGAGGAGATTGTCCTGCTGCATTCAGGGTTGGCGCAGCCTCACCTTGAGCACTGTGTGCAGTTCTGGCCCCCACAATTTAAGAAGGTGGTGAAGGTACTCAAATGCAACCAGAGGAGGGCAATAAAGCTGGAGAAAGGGCTGGAAGGAAAGTCCTGTGAGGAGCAGCAAATTACTTTGGGTTTGTCAAATTTGGGGAAAAGGAGGCTCAGGGGTGACCTCCTTGCTCTCCACAGTTTGCTGAGGAGGGGATGTGGAGAGGGAGGAACTGAGTTCTTCTCCCTAGGATCCAGTGACAGGATGCATGGGAATGGTTCAAAGCTGCACCACGAGAGCTTCAGAGTGGACATTAGGAAGCATTTCTTTGCTGAGAGGGTGTTCAAACACTGAAACAGGCTTCCTAGAGAGGTGATTGATACTCCAAGCCTGTCGGTGTTTAAGAGGTATTTGGGCAGTGCCCTTAATATCATGCTTTGACTTTTGGCCAACTGTTCAACATTTGCTATACTCCCTTAGGGGGGCTCTCACCTCTTTTCAGTTCAGGGGATTTCCCAAGCCTTATATAGTTTATCTGTAGCTCTGACAGGTCCCTCTGCCAAGCACTAGTCCAGTGCCCCTGCACGCATTTTGCATCTTGAGCAGCGTTCACATTTGACAGCTCCTGGTTTTTGTTCTGGAGGAGAAGTGAACACCCTCTATCAGCTCATGGCACCAACCCTTCCCACCCATCATTTCACAGCTCTGTTAGCATATCTTCTGTCATCTTTTTATGAAGTTCAACAATTCAAGCCTACTCAGCCACTCCTTAAATGTAAATCGTTCCACATCTTTAATGTTCATCCTGCTCTTCTCTAAGCCCTTCAGGTTTTGTTATCTTCTTTTTGAGGTGTGGGCACATCATTCAAACATGTGAGCAAACCAGAGCCATAGCAGTGCTTTCTGTACTGTTCACTCTTGCTTTCCCACCAGTCCACTATGTTGGATTCATCTTCTTGATAATTACTGAATGAGGATACAGTGACAGATAATAAAGCAAGCTGAGACAAAACAGGTAGAAAACAGAATCCATTGAGTCAGAATCCTCTGGGAAAGGATAGCAAAGGGGAAAATGTAGAGGGTGTTAGAGGCCTCTTTTAGAAGACCCTAGACCTTTAATATCTCCTTAATCTCAAGAATCAATATTACTATGAATTGTCAAGAGTTTAATGCTCTGGCTGCAAACTCCAGAACAAAGGGATGAGATATTGCACTTGCTTATCTCCACAAGCAAAAGGGCATGTATTTGGGATGTAGTTTTGGTAGTGAACATATTATAGAAGAACAAGTTACAGTAAATAATTTTGGATCAAGCGTTGATAGCATGTAAATGGAATGGAGAAAAGGTTAAAAAGTATCTTTCTGGGTTTTGTTTGTTTGCTTGTTTTGCCCCAGGGAAAATGTCAAGAAATTTAAGAAAAGCAGTGAATGGAGTTAACCAGTTTGACAAGCTCCAGGGCTGCATATGAGGGAATATAATAAGAGTTTACATCAGAGGCAGAAAATCATTCTGGAATTTGCATGCTAAACAAGGGGAAAACAAATGAGGAAGTTCTCCAGAGTTACCTGGATGAATGACCATCCATCCCAAGGAAGGATGCTAGGTGTAAACAGTCTATGGGAACGGATAAAGAGGTCAGTCAGTCTACGCAGCTATGTTTTGAAGGTCAAAAAATGTAGGAATTCAGCACCAAGTGCCAAAAGTCAAGCTGAGTTAGACCTTGCAAAGATCTGTGAAGATAAATGCGGAAAGGTTTGTTAACTGTATAAATAGAAACAAAATTTAAAAAGGAGGAAGTAGGACTGCTGTGTACAGAGTAGGAGGCTGAGATCAAACACAGTATTTGGATGACAGTTAGATCAAGGGCCAGACCTAGGAGGGTACACAGGGCTGTAATGCCAGGAAGTTGATTTGGCTCTGGAAACAAAATTTACAATGCTGAGGAAGATGTCTTATTCCTTTCTATAGTGAATGAAAGTCTCATTCTAGGACTAAAATCTTCCACAACTGCTGTGGCATCTGAGCTGCTCATGAGGAAATGCCAAAGCCACCTGTCCAAAACTATGTCTTACCTGGTTCTAGGTCTATAACAAAGCTCCAGCCTCCCTGGCTACACCTGTCTTAGTAAATTAAATATGGTGAGGGTCTAGGATGGTGTACCAGTCCTCAATTGCCCATGATGTTTAACATTTCCTGCAACAAGTATGATCTGTGCAAGATAGCCCTCTCCCAGACAATGCCAGAGCACAGTTCATGGGACAGCATGGGATTGCTCTTCCCAGTGAGCAGTTCAGAGGTGGCCACCTTGCTATGGAGTTGTTTTGGAGAAGAAGAGAGTTTTGCCATATAGATGCAAGTTGTGCTGTTGAGCTTGCCCTCAAAGACAGGGGACAGGGGACAGCCCATTTTATTTAGTAACATAAGTGTAGCCTCTGAGACTGGGATGATTTAAATGACTCAGATATTACTGAGGTATCTTGGACAACCTCAGTCACATACTGTCAGGGGGCATTAACCACTGGATAACTGGTTTTTTTGTGAAATTGGTAGAGAACTGCTACACAGTATATTCAAGTTTCTTGTATATTACCTAATCTTAGACCCTTCTTAACTTCTTTTCTGGGTTTCTCGGACAGTTCTGTAGACAGCAGGATGCATGACACTTTATGTCTACCCATTTAAGCACATCTACTAGGTTCAGAGGAGTACAAGATTCCCTTGTGAGAAAGGAGAGCAGAGCGAGGCAACACGGCACTTCCTCTGTGACAGGGATGGTAAGATTGCCAGAGGGATTCTTAGGGTTCAGTTGCTGCTTTGTAAAGCCCTGCCAGCACTATATGAACTGAGCACTAACATTTTGTGCCAGTTGTCTCTCTCTCTGGTGTAACTAGGTCTTGAGGGCTGTTTGATTGGATGGCATTTGAGCTGATGGGCCTCCATAAGTCTGGAAGAAGACTAAGACCACTGGTCTGAGTGCAGAGGCTTTTACTCAGTTGCATACAAGACTGCCAAGTCCTTCTTTACATTTTGCCCTGAATGGACAAAGTTTCCAACAAGGATATTGAGAAGGAGAAATCAATCATGGGACTCTGATTTTAGTAGCACACAAGATACTAAGACATTTTGAAGTAAAGCTATACAGGGGTATGGATTCAAATGAAAAATGGAGCACAAAGGCAAATGAGTTCTCAAAAGACCATTTCATCTATTTGATTAAGGCAAGTAACTTTCTAGACAACAGAAATGCAGCATATCTAATCTAGCCGGACTGTAGCAAAGTAAATGATACATCTCGGAAACTGGCTGAACTGAGTAAAGGGTTAATACATAAACTAACAAGGAAGGTGAAATGTGGTAAGGCTAATGAGAAGGGAGATGACATTGACTGTGTTGAAAGACAACTACCGACACAGAGAAAACTTAGAAATGGAGTTCTTTCAGAATCCATCTTGGGCTAAGGTTTATTTTTGGATTTTTAGAATGCATTTAGTACCAAAAAACATATTGGGTTGATAAAACTTGCTTAGACCAAAGTTGGGTGTTATCAGAAAGTGAACAGCTTGAAGTTTCTGATTACAGTTCTGTTGATTTGATTGGGATTCTTCAGTTCTATTGATCTGACTTCATCCTGTGAAGAAAAGGACTTAGTAGCTGGAACAATGCTTGTAATTTTTATTGCTACAGCACCAAGAGACTTAGTTCATTCCAAAACATAGTTTTTTTGTCCAACTTAAAATTCTTTCTATGCATAATTCTGGGCTGAAATTGATTTGGGTCTCGAGATACACAGAAACAAACAAAAAATTACAATCCCCCCTTCACCTAATTCATTAATGTGTTTTTGAGATACTGAAGATCCATGTGAAGATCCATATGAGGCTGACTTGAATATTTTGAATCTTAGGGCTAATCCTCACTGAAGAAATGCTTTATCTTTGAAGCTGAA
This sequence comes from Acanthisitta chloris, assembly GCF_000695815.1. NCBI lineage: Eukaryota > Metazoa > Chordata > Aves > Passeriformes > Acanthisittidae > Acanthisitta > Acanthisitta chloris. The sequence continues at coordinate 5,251 of NW_008674470.1, forward strand.
CTTCAGGGTGCTTCTTGCCTGGCTCTACTATTATTTACAAGGGAAAAAAACACTCAACAACCTGACAGCTTTCGGCTCCCTTTAAATCCTAAATTTAAATAATGATAGGAATTATATTTGCTCTTGTTTTCTTAGGCGAAGTTATTACAGGATTTAAGTCTTCCCCAACCAAAAGATGATTTCCACTAACAAGGAGCAGGACAAGGGCCTGGCCAAGTTGAACAGACAAATCCCAGCATATAATTTGAGATGGAAATTCAGGTTGAAAGCCATTCAATAGGTACTTTATATTGAGTAGCAGAATCTGAGGTGTCCCTTTAGGTGGTAATATGAATGTTTTATTTGATTACCCATAAATCAAGACTCTGACATGTTCCCAGGAGAAGTCACATGACCCTTCTTAGGTGCCTTTGTCTCCAGCACACAGAAGAAGAGGGTGACAAGATAAGCCCTGCAACAGATTGCGATGAGCGTCCTTCTGGCTTGCCTGGCCACAGCCTTCTCTGTGCTTTGCCTCTGAGCGATATAATTTCACAGCTTGGAAAATGCTAAATGACTTTGTCAGAAACAATGATCTTTCAAGAGCAGAAAGTACAAAAGGCTTTTTCATCTCTGCTTTCAGAGAGCACAAACCACATGAATTATACTAATAATTTCCAATAGAATCATGGCCTGCTTCCCCCCAAATAAACTCAAGATTCTGAAGGAAGTCCGCTACACCCATTAAATCCTAATGGGAAGAACAAACAAAAAAAAAGAGGGAGAATATGAATGAGAAAACTAGCTCAAGCATATTAGCAGGTGAAAGAACATCTCTGTTAAGAATGAGACTAACCCAAGGCGGTAACAGGATGTTAGCTCTGGTTATTTTAAGAAAAGATTACGGAGAAAAGGGTGGGATTGAGGGTGGTGGCTTCAGATAAAAATCATCTGTAAATGAATACAAAAAGCCTGCATTACACCACCACCTCCCATGGCTTTGCCTAAATGCATTCCAAGGCGTCTCTTTAGATTTACAATAAAATTACAGAAAAGCACAGAGCACACTTCTTGCCATTTCACTGTCCAAAATCTGAAGCCACTCCATTCTTGGCAGTCACATCTCTCCTTGTTTTCAGCATTGCAAGAATGAAATTGGGTCAAGAGGACTTTAAAATCCACTGTCTGATTCAAAGGTGACCTCTTGGCCCAGCTCTGCTTGCACCAGTTTGGTTTGATGCATCTCCTTTGATTCCTGGGTCCCTGAACTAGTACTGAATCCTATAATGCACAAGCAAAGGCATTAAGAAATGTAATAAACCAGAAAGGATGAAACACGAGAGTCTCATTCTGGGCAAAGCAGAAAAGAAGAACCTCTCACTAAAATTTCACCTGTTTGAAATTATCCTTTTAATAATTTTATTTGCCATCAGTTATTATTATGAAGCTGAATAACTCATAAGTGAGCAAGTCACTCCCACAACCAAGCAAGAGAAAGAAAAGAAACATAAACAGGTGTGTATATTGCAATAAAGTGCATTCAAAAACTGCTTTAGAGACTTACCTTACCTGTCACTAGGATACATCATCCCTAAGGAGAAGGACTTGGTGGTGTTGGTTGACAAGAAACTTGACATGATCCAGCCATGTGTACTTGCAGCCTAGAAAGCCAACTGCATCCTGGGCTGCATCAAAAGTAGTGTGGCCAGCAGGTTGCGGGAGGTTATTCTGCCCTTCTACTCCGCTCTTGTGAGACCCCACCTGGAGTACTGCATCCAGATCTGGGGCCCACAACATAAGAAGGACACAGACTGAGTTGCAGTGAGTCCAGAGAAGGGCCACAAAGAGAATCCAAAGGCTGAAGCACCTCTCCTGTGAGGACAGGCTGAGAGCATAGGGGTTGTTCACCCAGGAGAAGAGGAGGCTCCAGGGAGGGGACTTACAAAAAAGTTGGAGAGGGACTTTGGACAAGGGCATGCAGTGATAGGATAATGGCTTTAAACTGAAAGAGGGCAGATTTAGACTGGACGTGAGGAAGAAATTGTTTATTGTGAGGGTGGTGAGGTGCTGGCACAAATTGCCCAATAAAGCTGTGGATGCCCCATCCCTGGGAGTGTTCAAGGCCAGGTTGGATGAGACTTTGAGCAACCTGATCTAGTGAAAGGTGTCCCTGTCTGTGGCAGAGGGGTTGCAAGTAGATGGTCCTTAAGGTCCTTTCCAACCCACCCCATTCTATGATCAGTGAACATCCTGTTAATTACAAATGTAAGGGTGACTAAAATGTCTAGGTTGAGCATCACTTTTCTCAAACACAACATACATTCCCAGATGGGACTGAGAGGTCCAAGGGTGGAATTCCACCCTCCAGCCCATGGACTCTCTGCTGCAAAGTAGCTTCTCTGCAACCACCACTGTGGAGCCATCAGGACAGAGGATTCTGCCACAGGTGGCAAATACCTTATTCCAACTGAGTGGCACCTAGCAGGACTGATGCCAGAGCGTATCAAGAAAGGCATTTATGAGGGAGCATCTGTCAGCTCCCAGTAAGACGCAAATGCTGTGGGAATTGGTAGTTTGGACTAGATGACCTTCAGTGGTCCC
>NW_008674471.1:0-21586 GCF_000695815.1 Acanthisitta chloris
ATGCAAGGCACAGTTAGAAATGCACATCAATGTGTTTTACCTAGTATGGCTTTCATGTGCAAAAGTACCTCCTATAAGGCATGCTGGTATTTTTATCTTGTGTCCTGTTCACTAGTAAGCATTTCTTTCTCATTAGCTATTAAAAAAAAAAAACAACAAGGAATTATTAGGAAAGAAAAGCAAATGCAAAATTCTTAGTTTGCTTTTCCATATACATTCCAATGAATGTTGTGCTATTTTTTTACTATTTCATGCAGTTGTCTTTCTTTCCCAAAAGTGGTAGTACTATGTTGGCTATGAAGAAGGGCCATGGAGATGAAGAATAGACTTGCTTCCACTGAAGGAAGGACTGCCTGAGTCACTATTCTTTAGCCTGGAGGTAGGGTGGCTCAGGGAATGTTATGGCAATAGTCTGTGAGATCCTAAATTAGCATGGTGAGCTTGAAAAGCACATGATTATTCACAGTTCATCACACTTCTAGACCAGGAAAGTAAAAAATCATATGTCTAGCTGCTACTTTGAAAGGAATAAAGGGAAATACAGCATATAGATAAACATCAGAACTCACTGTATTCACTCATTGACACGAGTGTCAGAAGTTTACTCTTGTTCAGAAGCTGCTGTAGAGTCACAGAATAAAAATCTACCCAGGTTATTAAATACAATGATACTATTTCTGACTTGATGTAGCAAAGTGCAGAACACTTACTGGAGGAGTTTGCTGGGGAAATATCAGCATGTATATCCTATGTTCTGTTCTAGCATCATTGATATCCGCTGCTGACCACTCTCAGAGACAAGATGATGGGTGAGATAGACCTTTGGTCTGAGACAGTACAGCAGTTAAGGGGCTGACATGTTCCACTGCAGCCTAATTTGCCCATCTCATTTCTCTCACCTTTACAACACTTTTCTTTCATCACTGGAGTGATGATTTTTAGCCCGATGTGGAGAGCCTCTGACTCTACACATCTTTGCATAATTCATGTAAATCAAACTGTGTGTCTTTTTCATGCCCACACATTTTGTGTTGTCACTGAAAAGTCAGAGGTCTCATACATGAATGTTTAGCAAGCAGTGCCAGTGATTCAACTTTGGACTTGAGATATTTTGATGACCTGTTGTCTAAAAATTTGCACCAATTATATTGCTTTTTAAACCTTTTTTTAGCAAAGCAGGTGTGCAGTATGTGCTCCTAGCTGGTGTCGCCTTGTGCAGACTAGATACCTGTGTAATTGTACATGTAACATGTACAGGTGCACAACTGCTGTTGACAGATCAGCCCTGATATGCACAGCCATCATATGTAAATCACTCATTTCATCCCCCAATTTCTTCCTCTTTCTTTCACATCTGAGCTGCTGTACAATAAATGGCTATCCCACTCTGAGCCATAATCCTGGAAGTTTTCTTCTGCCTTGAGTTGCTTCACAAATTTAAAAAGGGAACAACACTATTTATAAGCACATTATGTAAACATTAGCATCAGAGGTCCAACTGCTTAGCATTCAATTAATTTAGTTCAGTCAATATTGCATGGTACACAGTTTTGTCTGCTCGTATTGTAAACACATCTTGCCCTTGAGCACTTATTTCATTTGACTAATTAAGATCTACTTCTAAGTGCTCTCATTTTGTTGCCGGGCAGACTCACCCAATTTTAGATACAGCTGTTGTACTTGGTGAAAAAGGCATTTGAAATCCAGGTCCATCTGGTTTGTGTTCCAGCGTGTCAGGCCAAAACCTGCTCTTCTTTAAGGCAATAGGGTCTCTGCTTTCCACAGGACTCAGACTGCAGATGAATCAGGACATTTTGTGTTTCTTACTTATGCCAGCATATCTTGTACAAGTACACCTCATATTTCTATGCAATATTTTGTTCCCATCTGAGATGCTGAAAACCCTTTTAAAATATTAATTACTTAATTCAGGTGAGTAATTATTTTCAGAGAGGTAAATATGGAGTCAAATATGAGGCCGCTGTATTTGGGCTTTTTTGATAAATAAAGAGATTGAATTTTCATGGTGGTCTGCCTTTTCCAATTCTACTCCCCACTGGGGGAAGTGGAGAGTGAGCAAGGACTTGCATGGGAGTATACTGCCCACTTAATAAAACTACTTCATATTAATATTGTCCTAGGTCAGGTAAGCAGTGTTCCCACATTGAGACTTAAGGCATTGTGTTTTCTTGTTTGTGTTTCTGCAGTGTCAAGGAGCCATATGTATAGATCAAGACAGAGACTGGGTAGGCACTGAGCAGAGAACTTCTCAAGATTTATAATATCTGTAAACTCAGATGCATTTAGGGCAAGGCTTCATTTTCACAAGTCCAAGTGAATCCATGAGTATCCGAATCTTCCAGTTTGTCCTGGGTTTTGTTGGTTTTATACAGTGATTCACACCTCGGCAGATGACAAGGAAATACATAAACTGTACTTATGGCTGTAGCATCCTAGGACAACTGCATTATCTCAAAGCACACTATGCCAGCTCTTCCAAGACTGTGATAATGACCAGATGGAGAGATTGTTTTTCCTTGGCTCTGACTGCAGAAATACAGAGTCATCTAAGAGCACAGCTGCTTCTGGAGAAATCAGCCCCTCCTTTAAACGAATCCTTATTTTTTAAAGCAAGCCCGGCATTGCCTTTTGCTGTTTCCCTGGCCTGGGGGCTGTCAGAGGCTAAAGACTGAGAGCTGATGAGGCAGTGCTGGGAAGTGATTCAGCTCCAGCTTTCCTGTCCTCTGCAGTCACCAGGGGACAGCCTGAAACCTCTGTTGGTGCCTCTGAGGCTACTGAGATAGCACTAAATGAGAAGAGCAGTTGGTTAAAATAACTCTGCATTCCTCTATGTGTAGTAGAAAAGTGTTTAAGATATACCAGACTTGGTTAATTTCATATATCCATGCACTGGAATGTCAAGTATTTGCTGTGAAAATCTATGCATCCATATAGCAACAAGCTATCCATCTTTTTGAAAATAAAAAGGGAAAGTCATATAGATTATACTATCAGCGTCTGAGTAACTTGTAAATTTGTGTGCAGTGTAAAAATACGTTGTGAAAATAACATAACTGGTTTATAGGCCTCTGGGGAAAGAAATCTTTCCAAAGTGTGGAAACAGAGCAGTCGCTGTGGCTTAACATTATTGTACTGTGAAGAACGAATTATTTTAGCTTGGTGGCTGACTTAAAAGATGAGTGGTAAGGAATGACTTAAACTGAGCCAAAAATACATTTTAAATTTTGATGTGAAAAAAAAAGGCAACATGCAATCCTATTTGGCTAATTTCTCTGTTTCAATATCAACAAGCTATTTGTGAATCTGCCTCTTAGAGTATCTAGAAACCAAGTTGCTCAGCTTCACAGCTCTGCGCTAGTCTTTCTGTTCCTGTGATGTTTAAATCTGCTGCTGTGGGTGCTCATGCTGTAACTTTAAAACCTCTCCTGTTTCGCTGCCAGCATGTTCTCTGCAGCTCAGAAGGATGGCATGTCAGAAGTTAATGTGGATCTACAGATTGGTGTGTGTGCACAGAGTCTCCATGGTTGACCTTTTTGAGAGTGTATTCACAATGACATGAGCTCTGTGTGTGTGTTCTTCATAGGATTTATGGAGTAACCTAGAGTGTATCATCTGCATGTCTTCAGAAATTATTCAAGTGTGTTTTAAATTGCAAAATGTGTTGCTCAGAGAGGAGTCACTTTGCTGTCCCAATGGGCAGTACATGAGATAACACTGGCAGCCTTGTGTGTTCATCTCAATTCCTGCTCTTGCTGGGATGTTTCCTATGGTACTGTCTTTCTTGGTTTATGAGTGTGCTGTGATAAAGTGTGCTTTTCTGCTTTCTGCTGTTAACTATGCTTTTGCTAGGCTCTGTGGGAGCTAGTTGTTTGAATATGGCATTTGATCCAGACAGAATCTTTGTGAAGTAAGGCATTTTGCACGTCATAGCACAGGCAGCAATGTGAGTACAGCAGGCATAGATGGAGCCCCACCTGCACACTGGTGAATTGTGAATGCTGTGAATGGGATCAGATGCTAAGAACCACCTTTCACTTAGAGCTGGCAGATTAAATCAAGATGGGCATGCAGGAGCCCTTCTGCCTTTTGCATTCAGACAGTAAATCATCTCAGAAAGATGAACTGAGGTATGAGTGATCTGAGGTTTGGAACTGATAGCTCTCTCTCTTCTTAGTTCACCAAGTTTGAAAGAAATGTAAGGATGAGTATGTATTTTAAAACTGTTAAAGGAATTGGCCAGAAGCAGAAGAGAGCTTTTATTCCCAGTGCTATGCAGTATTAACCAGAGACATGTCAAAGTGGAGGAAATGAGAAGATTTTTTTCCCCAGGGTCTGACAAGTGAGTGAGTGAGAGAAGCTCTTCATTTACAGATGTGGCAAAACCTAAGCAACTGTGAGGAGGAAAGTTGCCCTCATTAGAACATCAGGAATGGAAACTCTTAAAAAAGGCAGAGGGTTGATCATCCTTCTGGCCTTTTTTTTTTCTTTTTTTTTTTTTTTTTTGAATTGGAAAGGGGCTTTGCAACTGGTTTTTAGTATACTCTGAGCAACAAGCTCCATAGAGAAGGGAGAAATTATTGCCTTCTGTGAAAGCAATTTGATATGCTTGGTGAGGAGAAGCAGGATGAGACCAGATGCCCTCTTAGTGATTTTTGGATACTTCAGGGAAAATATGTAAGTGGATCCAGCTCAAAGCTCTTGCTGCCTCAGGTAGCAGAACAGTAATATTCATTAGTGAATTTTTATTGCCAAGCATGAATAAATTACCTGATATCTGGTGCCTGCAGACAGGCAAAGGAAAGCCTATCGGAAATCTTGGATATAAGAGAGGTTTTTCATCTCTAAAAAATATTTCATCTCTAAAAAATAGCCCTATTTGTTTGAGGTGTAGGTTCTTACATCCTTGGTAGTTCAAATGCAATCATACCCTGGATAAATGTAATCTTGTCTCAAGCAGGGAGCTGTGATAAATCTGTTCAAATCTCATTCTGTCAGACAACTCTGTGCCAACAAAGGTGATAATGAATGTTGAGCTATGAACACAGTTGTTTTGTTCTGGCGACAAACTATGTACAGGTTCAAATGGACTGTTTTACTGATTCACTGTAGTATCACTCTAGGTTGGTTGTGCCAACATTACATATATTTAGCATTAGGTCTATTTCTATATGAAGAAGGGACAGCCATAAAAACAATGGAGTCAAGGCAGAATTGCCATTTTTTATACTGTAGCCAAGTAAATACACCTTCCTCTTTCCTCCAGCTATCTCTGTTCAGGTTTCTGTGGGCTTGTTTGATTCACCCACACAAGTGAAGTGATCTCTAAGAGTGCTGCTGACAAAGTTAACGCATGATTAGTGTTAGTGTTAGTGTTCATGTTATGTTAAAGGTTAACGCATGATTAGTGTTAGTGTTCATGTTATGTTAATGTTGCAGTGTCTATCCCTAAATCATGCTGCAGCATTACAGCTGTCATAGAGACACAGATTTTTGAGACCCAAAGGGACAGTTCTGATGATCTGCTAGGACCTGTTGTAAAACACATAGTATCTTGCCAATAAGTAAATAACTGCCAAATTGGAGCATAGCCTGACCCTCCCTTTTCTGTGACAGTGAAATCCATTTCACTGAAGTTTGGGAGATGCTGGAAGTAAAACCTCAGATGGGGATTTAATTTATTTTCAGAATGATTCTGTTGGCACACCATTTTTTTCTGATGAGTGAAAACCAGGTGTAAGCTTAGTACACAAGGTCATGCTGTGATCATGATACTGGTGACCTCAGAGGGGGCGAAGATTATTAGAGCAATAACAGTATTCTGTCTTATTTTCTAGGTAGTGTGGTGAGGTCAGCACTTGTATTTATAATGAAGGATGCTGGAGTGGGGCAGCTGTGTGCAGTCAGAAACCTTTGACAGACAAGCTCTGGGTGATACAGTTGTAGCAGTTTGATCCTACTGTCACTGATTGGTTGTCTCCTCCTTCTGTCTGCTCCTTTATGAGCTGAGATGTATGTCTGCATCTCACCCATGCCAGTCCAGAGCCTGTTGTACCTGCTGCCAGGGACAGTGGATTTGTGCCAAGGCACTGGGTTCTGAGCTGTCATAGCAGATGTAGTCCTTGCCAGAGGCTACCTGGTACAGAAGAACTAACAGCTGGGGGACTTAACATCTTAAATTGCCAAGCTGACATCCATCAGAGCTCGTGTGAGAGTGCCAAGCAGTCTGTGTAACCTCCAGCCAAGTATTAAGCCTCCCCTGTCCCAGTATATGCTAATCTGTGAGAAATGGATTGTTACAGATCCCAGCCCCGCTGATGCTGCAGTTCCAGTTATAAAATCCCATGATTTTATACACAGATTCCAGTGGCCACCACAGTATTAGACACTGGAACAGCTGTAAAGCTTCTGATATGGTCTCTCCATCTGCTGCTGCAGAATTTTGAATAAGGTGAACTGCTTGAGTAAAGCTATGAAAAATGTGTGTGAAGGAACATGTGCAGTCAAAATGTTCTTCTCCTAAATGTACACATTTCTCTGGTTGTCAGCTGTGCATACATAGCTTCTGAAGTCCTGTAAGATAGCTGCAGGAGAGCTGGAAATGCAATTTTTAGATTAAAACAATCTGCTGGCTCAATATAGACATGCATTATCCTTGCCTTTGCTGTGCTGCTGGAGAGGTTTGATAATAGGGCAGTGTTCCTTGTGCTCTTTTATGTTCCTGTGTCACACAGTTGTTTTACTGCTGTTTGCAAAGCCTGAAGCTACTCACTGGTAAGTATTACTAAGGATCAATTCTTAGCATTTCAGATTTTCAGGGATTGTCTTTGGCTAATTTCCACAGCATCCCTGTTAGGTGAAAAGACTCACTGCCTTTCTGCTCACAAACAGTGGAATGGTCATCTATTCTTTAAGTAGCTTAAGAGCAATTAGTCTATGGGACTTCCTGGCTCCTCTGGAATATGCTCCTTCTGCAGCAGTAGTGTGTCTCCCTTAAAAAAACATGAGAACTCAAGAGAGGGCCAGGTTGTGTGTGCTTCAGCATTAGTGCTCTCTGGCACTGCTGCAGAGCTGTGCAGCTGTTCTGGATGCACGGGGTAGCACTGGGCTTTTGGAGGGGAAAAGGTGTCTCCAGCTTGCTTGTTTTAGAGCTGGGGAAGCACACTGGGATGGGGAAAGGTCTTGATCGGAAGCCACTTGCCTGCCACCCCTAGGAATGAACAAAATCCTGCAGTTCTCACAGGACAACAGTGCTGCTCTGGAAGCTGGTGATACATGGGTTAAGCCATATAACTCTACACGGTATAAAAATGAGCAAAACTCCTTTCCAGTGCTTTGAAAATGGTTTGGCAGTGCACATACTGCACAGTATCTGTCGAGTGGTGAGAAATGTTGCTTGCTATTACACAGACTGTTCCAGGATTGCTTAGTGATTATAGCACCACCTTCCCTAGCCCTTTTATTTAAGGCACAGTTCTGGCCTGGGGTTTATTTAATTCCTGTCTCTCCCAAAATTGAGGTGGATGAGCCTTTCTATCAAAGGGTGGTTTTTTTTAACCAAAGAAAATGTTAACAGTTTTATTTTCATCCTAGCTCTGTGAACATTTGTGTCCTGGCACAATAGAAAGCTGAATAGCTGAAGTGTGATGCAGGAGCTGGAAGGAGAGCTTGAGAGTGGGAACCATAAACTGGTTCTGTCATGGAAGGAAATGCCATATGCCTAATGCATATTGCATGAGCAGAGAGCCAGTGGTCATGGTTTATCACCTTCTCTGTTCTGCCCCCTCATAACTTTCAAGGGAATTAGTAGGTACTACTAAGTGCACAGTACTCCGGACAACTGACTTCCTTGTACTCAAATGCCTAAGAAAGAAGCAGTCTGCCCTTCAGGACTCTGTTCTTCCAGGTATGATCAATAATTTTCAAGAGTTTTAGAGATGCAGAGGAGAAGAGCTGTGGTGCATTACAAGGTATATTTCAGGTGGAGAATTGTCAAAGATGCTAATGCCCCTGACATATCTACTACAGCTGGGCTTTTGCTAGCAGGTAAGCAAGTCTGTGCTTTTGGAAAATCATTCACTTGTTAGTAGAACTGGTCTCAATACTCACAAGTAGTTCACTTTCCAGTTTTAACCTGTTGGCAAATTGTGATCAGCTCAACAAGTATTAATGTATCAACGTATGTATTTCTGGAGACATGAATTATTTATACCAAATGTTCAAAAGGTCTGAAAAGCAATTTTCTTTTGGGGATATGTGACTGGCCACATGGGTGACATGGTATTTTCTTATCCCTGATTGTGTTAGCATTTTAATTACTTATTCCATCTGATGCTAATTTTGATTCTTGATGAGGTCTCAGTGGTAATACTAAATGTGCTCTTTCTGAACATTTATCCCTACAAAGCTTCATTTATGTGAAAGCTTGTGAACAAAGAGGTATAAGCCGGCCAAGTGTCAGTCTGGTTTCATTATTTGGGCTGTTAGTTGATAAATGCTTATGTACTTTGATCAGCTTCAGTCATGATTGAGCTGGAGACTTCAAGTAACTATCTCACAGCAAATAAAGTCATGTATGAATTCAGTATGAAGGCAACTTCAGTATCGCCGCACACTTTGATTGCTGAGAAATGTATATGTATCCATTTCCTTTGCTGATCAGGTAGAAAAGTTACTGAGATGTGTTACATGCCTTATTTTGAAAATCAAGATATGACTCATTCTCCAAACACATCCATTGCATGCCTTAATAAGTTTAAACCAGAAGATTGGCCAGGCAGCAGCAAACTGCTCAGGGCAGTGTGGATATGGACAGGTTACCTGAAAGCAGATGTACAGGGAAAATTAATGAATGTTGTTCTAACACAAGTATTCATTACATGCACACTGACTTGGCCCAGCTTGCCATGCTACTGTGTCAATATATTGAGTGAGTTTAATATGGTGCATAACCAGTGTGTCCTTCTGGACACTTCATTGTGTGTGTTGAATGGTGAACAAAGAATAAGCTATTGTGGAGACTTGGGACAGCAGCTATTGAGGTGCTTCATGGGGAACCTTGACAAAACTGTCTCCCTGCTTCTCTTTCTGAGATGGCTGCCTGCAATGCCAAAACATAAAATCTAAAAAAAAATCCAAACACCAGTTTTGGATCTCTAAAGAAATAAATGAGCAGGTACTGTTCAGACAAGGCTTTCTAGTAAAAATTATTTTCATTAAGCCTGCTGTGAATGCTTGATTGATTAAAAGCTTTTTCTGCTTTAGGTTTGTTCTCAACCCAGCAGAAAATTTCTAAAATTACTATAAAATGACATTCCAGGAAAAGGAGGGAAAGTAAATGATTCTTGGGAAAACATTTCAAGTTTCTTACCAAACAATTTAAAATCTAAATGAAAAACTGCCCCTCCACTGAGTTATATTAAAGCTGATACTGATTATGTACTTACAAAGAAACAAAATACTTCTTTATGGAGAGTAATTTTGAAGGTATTTGCCCCTTTTTTTTTTTTATAAAGAAGGGATTTTTCTGGTGGCATCATGCAAAAATTACAAACTAATATAAACATTGGGCTGAGGGCCCATCAATGCCCTAGACTGCCTATGCTTTTTTCAGTGCCTGACAATCACCACCTCACAGATATGTTGAGATATATTACATTTATGTATACACAACTGATTGAAACCTCTGCAGTTCAAAATAAACTGAAATCTTTCCCAATAACATTTTCTAAGGCTCAAAGTGACTTTGTTCTCTTCGCTTTAGACTTTTTTATTTGCATTACAATACTATTAAACATTTTATATCTGACTATTCCACTATTTTGATGCTGTGAAAATGTTTTTTTTGTCAAGTCTAAGCAACTGAAGAGTAACATAATCTTTTTGAAAATTGAGGCAGCAGCTGGTTTGACCAACAACAGAATAAAGATTCTTTTCAAAAACCTTGACAGGCTTTTATCTAAAAGCTAACATGATAAAAGATATAGATACTATGTTAATGATAAAAATTTGTAAGTGCACGCCTTGTTCCTGTGCTTATGCACGACAATGACAAAGCTCTCATTAACCTTGGTGCTGAAGGATCAAGTTGTTTCCTTTTATAACCTCCAAGTAATTTGGTAAGAGCAATTGATCAATCCTGCCACCACCATGTGAGACAGATATTAATCTTGATGTTAGAGATGAGGTGAAATAATTAATTCAAGTTGTGCAGTGATGAGGCACCGATGATGGACAGTGCTTGATTGTTGTCCTCTGAGGTAATCATCAAGAAATACTCTCCTCCCTTCCTCTACAAAAGATTTTGAAAGACATCTTAAAAGCTTGGATCAACCAATATTGTGAATGAAACATATTTTGGCTTACGTGTCATAGAAATACATTGGGTGTGTTCAGTGTGCAAGCTCACTGGACATTTGAAAAACTTGCCCCTGTTTTGCCTAGCCTGTCAATGTCTTTTAATCCACAGCTGTCATTTGGCCAACCCTTTCCCTCCAGTAACTTACAACTTTCAATTTCTAGTGTGCAATTTTGTTCATCCAGAGGATATCTGCGTAGATCCATCATGCAAGCAGCTGTTGTGATCCTGTAAGAGGAGGGTGAAAAAAATAATGAGACTTGAAATCACATTTGACTTGTTTGAGATGGCAAGATTTTCTGTGCTTGTTTAAATACAGAATGGTTATGCACATGGATTGCTGGCATACAGGCTTTACAGAGCCTATAAAGCATGGTTCAATAATTTATACAGCACAATATTCTGGTTACAGTGTAAAGCATTGGAGAAGATGCTGGATATTGTAGAACAGGATTTTGACTGAAAACTTTGCATGCAAAAGTATACAGTGTTCTGAAGAACATTTAGTGAGGTTTCTACTTGGATGTCTTATTTTTAGTGTTCTTAATTGAGACATCTTCAAATTGTTCTGCAAATTATTTTATTTATAACACGGACTGCTGATAGCTTTCCTTTTTCATTTTGTTGTCACCTACTGCTGTTTTAATTTTGTCTGATGGATATGTGCATTTTCATTCATGCTGTGGAAATACTGCTAATACCTTATTCATTATTTCTATGGTTCATAATCAGTTTGTCATTAATTATGATAATTGAACATCACCTCCTACACATGAGGCAATCAAGCACTTGTTGAAGTATAATATCATATGGTAGTTGCTTCCTGAACAGTAACTATGACTGCAGGCTGGATGTTTCAGTTCCTGGCTCCTTCTAGAGGGCATTTAAGTTGATATTTGGTTGCTGAAGGTATTCTCCATATCCTATGACTTTTTGCAAGGCGGTTCCTCTTCCTTTGTTAGACCATAAATCGGAGAGCATCTGAGAACATATTGCTGGTTAGCCTGTGACATGTGAGAAGAAAGTTATGAGGATATAAATATAAATCCATATAGATGAGGATAAGGGTCAAATTTAGCTTATTTTAAAGTCTCTTTTAGAGAGACAATCATAGTGGTGTTTTCAAACTCACAGAAGTGAGTCACCTATGTTTGCCTTTTTTTGTGATAGATGAGTTCTTAAACAATTTTAAGACTTTTGAAGTTGTGGATAGACAAACCTGGCTTGTAATTTTATTGGTCTCTCTCTCTCTCTCCCCTCTCCCCTCTCCAATGATTTCTACCAGAGAAAGGCAGACACCTCTTTTCTTGATCTGGATTTGGTCCTGTTGTTCCAGTTCTATGCTAATTAATGCCACAGGAACACATCTTAAAATTTTATGTCTGATGTGCAGAAAGTTGAGCACACTTACATGCTGTATTGGGGTCATAATCCTTGCTGTCACCAAACTGACAGAATTAAAAGAGAGGGGGAAATGCCATATGCTTCATTACTGTGACATGCTTCAAAATATCCTAAGTCTACAAAATCTGTTTGTCATTCCTGAGTATAAGGACCATCTATCAAGAGCTGTAATGTGAACCAGTCAGTGAAACTACTCTGGAATACCATGAAAATGGTATATTTGTACTTTTTCTCGTGCTGATTTTTGCCACATTAAATTGAATTGCATATGTCTTCATGGGTTTTGCATTTGTCATGAAAAAGGTCAAGGGCTTCAGCTGCAGTAGGACCTCATTTAGATTAGCCATGTACTAAGTACACCTTACTGACAGGCATTTGTCAGTCACCTGCTTAATAATGCTTAGGATCATACATAACAATATACTAAGATTAGTCACAGTTAAATGCTTTTTAATGAAGGCTTCATAGGGTAATGTTTTGTTCCCAATTAATAAATTGGCCTTTATGGTAATTTAGTTCACCTATATCAACCAGATTTCTTTGTGTACAGAAGTAGAAGTTGACATAGTGTTTTCTAAACCGCTATGGTGGTGCAGCTCTCCCTCACCTCCCAGCCCTCTCTGCCCCCTCCTTGGGCTGCTCTGTGATCTCAGGAATTCCTGTTAGGCCTTGGGTTTTGGGTCATGAGTTGAGTGGTGAAGTGTACCTTGGCCATGACAGAAACTCTTGCATGGCTGAGGTGAGGGTGGCACTGACCATACCAGGGGCTTATGTTGCCTGACCAAGGCAGGGAACAAGAGATAATCAGTCATGCCCTGACAGCCTTGGAACATTACTTACCTGAATTGTAGCCCGAATGGAACAGTACCATTGTTACTGAACTTTTTAAAAATTCCAGTAGTTACCGACTTGGATTACGGCCAGGAAGGAAACTGAATAATGACTAAAGCCAAGCATCTTGTGACCCTATAAACAGCTGTTCTAAGTGAGGCCCTGGACTGCAGTGGGATACACCAGCACCTCTCTCTGAGAGGGACACCTCCCAGAGCTCACCAACCCTCAAATTTGTGCCACTTACAGGACCATCACAGAAAACTGATTGTGGGACCTGTTCTGACACCCCCACCCACACTCAACCCTCACCTCAAGTCTCAACAGTTACCCACTGAGAAATGCCAAGGCATTTGACATTAGTATTTCACTGTACTTGAGGGGCATTTTTAACAGATATACCTTTGTACATGGATATATACACAGCTTTGCACGTGTGTGTGTGTGTCAATTTGTTGAAACACATTATAGGAAATATAGCATGAATGTTGCCATCTCGGATCTATAATTGAGTCACTGTTTTAACTGTATTAATTTCTATTGAATCCTTTTATGAATCTTAAATTACTCAATGATTAAGTGCTGCTAAATCCTTTAGGCTAAACTATATGGGACTGAGATTGGACTCAGCCTCACCTAGGCTCTATCAGGAGTTTAGAAAGCAAGGGAGACCTCTCTGAACTGTGTGACTCAACAGGAGGGTCTCTCTGACCCTTCTGCACCATTAACCTTTTGCATCCTTGGTGTCTGTGTAAATCTAAATTGATTCTAATCTGAGTTTCCTTTGTATACTTCATCTATGTAGTAAGAATAGGGAAACTTTTCCATAGAAGGTTGTGAAGCTGTGCTTTCACAAATTTATATTGAACCTGCTTTTGCTAATACACGTCATGGTGCTTCTTTGAGCAACCTTAACCATTCATTTGTGACAACTGCAGAGTTTGAGGTGCCAGCTATTTCCTAATGGCCAGTGTATTTGTACTGCTAACTTCTGTAGTTTTGCATATCAGTGCAAATTAATAGCACAGTAGTAAATAATGCCATTGTTTATACCTGAAATTTAAATATTCTGCATAACTTCCCTCCATCCCCCCAACATCATAATTCTGACAACTGTATTGTATTCTCATTATTTGTGCGGTTTCTGGTGCATTGATTGGTTTGGTGTGTCTGATCACTATTATAATCCAAGAAAAAAATTAATATATGTGTTAGTAAGACACTGCACTGCTAATTGCAGGTGGGGTTTGGAAGCAAATGCTTGGATTATAGACAAGAAAGTTAATAAACCCCTAGTATTGGTTTCTGGTAGCAGAAGTGATAGCAAGCAGCTGCTTCCAGGAAAGAGGAGAATTACAGTTTTTTTTGCTGAAGTTTGCAGAGACAAGAGCTACACAACATGAGATAGGAAGGACAACTGGAGAATATTTTCAAGCAGGTAGTGGAGGGCAGCTGTTAAGAATACAGAAGCTTGAAGCTTGTGGCTTCCAGCATCAGGAGGAAGGATCCTGCTTTGGAATCCTTTGGAAAGTGGTCTCTCCTAAAGCTGGAGATGCTTAAACTTTTTTGGGAATCTTGGGCTTCCTTGAAGATAGCTACTTGTAATTGCAGTAGGAGTGCTTCAGGGTCCAGAAAAAATCATTACCTGTAGCTGATAAATCTGCCTTTCAAGTATTTCTTTCTCACTCATGATAGAGCTTAGCTGTGTATAATTGTTAATGGCGTTATGCTCTGGATAACCACAAAGCTTGTTTAAGGTGATGAATGAAACCCAGATGCAATCATAGTAATTGTCTTGCTGAAAAAAAAATCAAATCTTTTATTATAAATAGAGTCAAATCACCTGTTAGTGGTTGCACTCTTTCAGTGGAGAACGTAACTCATGGCTTGTACCTGCACCTGAAGCTTAAAAATTAAGACATTCAAATGCAGAATACAGGGGCATAATGGCAGGAAGGGGAACACAGTACTCTGAAGATAGGGCAAAGCTGCAATAAATCTCTGTTCAAGAGGATTAGATCTGAAAGTCCCTTGGCACAAGCAGTTTGTGGCAACGGCAGAATATCATGAGGTTCTGTAAATGTAAGTGCAGGATAAATCCTACACTTGAAGCAGAACTATTTATAGCTCAAAGTAGGATATGATTCTTCCAGGCTTTCCATTCTAAAAATGTATTTTAAATTCCAGTGTTGGGGCTAATTTATTTTGTTTGTACAGTGTCTTTTACCTTACTGTCCTTACATTCTTTGATTCATTTGGATACAAATGATAAAAATGGGATTATGCAAAGAAGACAAGCAGTTAGGTAGAGATACATATCATTATGCCACTTAATTTCATTCTTGCCTATACTCAGCCATTCTGGGATGGGATGCCAACAGGCATGATAAACAACATTTGCATTAAAGCAAAATAAACTAGTTTGGGGTTTTTTTGTTGTTGTTGTTTTTTGTTGTTTGGGGTTTTTATTGTTTTGTTGGGTTTTTTAAACTGTAGCTTAGGGATCAAGTTATTTGATCCACTGTTTAGCTTTTACTTTGATGCCTTAGTCTCTGAATACCATATTCTTACTGTATAATCAAGTGTTTTTTGCTGAAAATAAAATAGTATGAAAGAAAACACTGATGTCCAGTATTTACAAAACTGACTTCTGTAAGTAATACTGTCAGAGATTTCCCTGCAAGGCAGAAGGTTTTGTAGGAA
Source organism: Acanthisitta chloris (assembly GCF_000695815.1). Lineage (NCBI taxonomy): Eukaryota > Metazoa > Chordata > Aves > Passeriformes > Acanthisittidae > Acanthisitta > Acanthisitta chloris. The sequence continues at coordinate 15,314 of NW_008674471.1, forward strand.
CAACTAGTAAGGCTTAATATTTTGGGTTAAGTCATCAATAAGCAGCTAAAGTAAGTTCAGAATGAGTGCAGGAAATGGAGTTTTGGCCCAGTACTCAGAGCATTTCCTAAAAATGCTGTCAAAAAAGCTGATACTCAATTCTTGGGGAAGAAATAGAAGCAATATTTAAGATCACAATGACAACTAAATGTGGAGATGATCAGAGCTAAACAATGCAAATTCTGTTGTGAAACATTTCCTTCATTTGGAGGACAGGTATCAAATTTTAATATGTTCGTTCTTTTTCTCTCAGTCAACAGAGCATAAATTATAAATGTATATGGGGATATAAACTGGGATAGACTAATTTTTTTCCTTAAAAGCTAAATTAAAATCTTCAATCATACAAGTAGTCCTGATGAGTTGCCTACTCATGTCCCCTGAAATTCTGTCAGTAGAGATTGTGGGATTCACAGACTAAGGCAAGTAGAAGTGGGTGCAGTGTGTCATAACCTTTTTAATGTGTATGATAATATCTATTTTTAAAAGCCTGAATCATGAGATCATATAGACAGGGAGATGACCCGTGGATATTGTCACAAAATGTCTGAAAAAAAATTTCAGAACTCCTTAATTCTTTTTTAGATATACACAGTGGCAAGACATGCAAAATTTAAAAGGAGAGCTCTTGAACCTGCACATTGTAGATTCATTTATGCCTTTGTAAGCAAGTCTATGATGGTGGCAGACTGAGTCACTGTCATTTTCTTCTGAGTTGGAGCAGGTGTAAATAACTAATGCATGTTACAAGGCAGAGGAGCTGCAGGTCTGTATTTTTATCTCTGGCAATTCCAGCCATTCAGAGTGAGCAAACTATTAAAGACTACAGCATGAGAATCAGCTTTGTGCTACCATCTATTCAAGTGTAAATACTTTTTTTGCTAGAAGAACTGACTGTGAATTTGCTGCTTATTCCTTTATTCCCCCTCTTATAGGTTATATATACTTCCTTTGCTGGTTGGGTTTTTTTGGGGTATTTTTTGTTTTGTTTTGTTTTTTAATGACGAAGGGTGGTCTGCTGGAAAAGTTCACTTCTGGTCTTCCTTTAAGCATTCCAGGTTCAGAAATTTCTTGAAGCACTTTGAAGCTCATGGGTTTTCTGATGAGGGCTTGCTGCTGTAGTGTCCTGTGATCATGGTGTTGTGATCTGTAGGACAGTACAGTCTGCTGCCTAACAATTGCCTTCCACAAGTGATGTCTTTAAGCAGGATTCTCAGTCTCTTCCTTTGATCTCTTTTTGTAAATGTAAACTGATGGCATCATTCTCACCTTTAACCTCTCTTTTGAATGTAAATCAAGCTTTGTTAAGCAGGTGTAGTGTAAGGCTTATTTGAAGCTTTTGTATTTTATGTCCAGCATGGCTATTGTTTAAGAAGACTTGGCACCAGAGCTGCAGCTCACATCTTATTTTTGTTAAATATTTTGTTCACAGAGAACATTGATTTCTACAGTGACTGCCAATTAGGAATGTCTTGAAGGTTAGATAATTTTCAACTTGAGTGCTGTAGGCATGAAAATATTTTGGGGGAAGGAATCTCACATTTCAGTTGTCTTGGGAGATTTACCTTGGCACTCAGCACAATTGTCAGTAAATTAATCATTATTATTTTGCTTGCAGAAACAAACCCTTAGTGAATAGTCTCATTTTCAGCTGACAGAACTTCAGAAGACAGTTACACAGCACTATCACAAAGTAGGGATAGGATGAGGAAATTACCCAAAATGTGGACAAACAGACTCGCTGACTTCTGCCTTCTACAGGAGAGACTGAAGCTGCAGGACAGCAGTGGGAATAGGAAGCAGTGGGAAAGGGAAACTCTGATGTGGAGAACTGATGGGTAGAGAGGTGGTGGGAGGAAAGGTCTTGAAGACAATATGTTGCTCTGACTGAATCAGAAAATTTTAAAATCAAAACCATAAGCCAGATATGTACTTTTTATAGATAATGTGAAACGTTTTTCTTCTCTTCAATGTAGTGTACATATTATAATTCAGAATAGAGTGAAGATGAATGCCTGCCTTGTAAATACCTAGAAATATAAAAAAAAACACTAAACTTTTACATTGTAACCTTTTAAATATTAGGAAAAAAACCCTTTCTTTGATGCTTGTAAGCCAAATTTCAGTGCAATGAGACTTTTTACTGCACAGCTATAAACCCATGAAAATAAATTTTATAATATAAATCCCAGGAGAACTATAACCATACCAGGGCAAACAAGGTACTTCGATAAAAAGTGCCTTAGCGTTGGAGCTGAAATTTACTGCAAGTAGTAATTTAGTTTGACAGTGCAAGTATGTAGCAAGATCAAAAGTAAAAGACTGAGCCAGATGGGAAGTGCTTAGCATAAAGAAAGGTCCAAGACAGAAGTAAAGTCAGATAACTGGTTTTCAATCTGCTTTTAATTTTTAAAAGTGGTAGTAAATCTGTAACTTTTTCAATGTCTCTATGCAAACCTTCTAAGTGTGACTTAAATGCAAGAAGGATGATGTTGCTACTGAAATTCCTAGATGCAGCTAATATCCACAGACTGAAACATTCTGCTCAGAAGAGAATAGAGGTTTGCTAGTTGGAAGCAGTAATGTTAATATTACTTGGTATCTTCACTTTCCTGCTCAGAAGAGAGTAGAGGTTTGCTAGTTGGAAGCAGTACTGTTAATATTACTTGGTATCTTCACTTTTTGGGTTGTTCCTTTTGTTGTTGTTTAGTCCAATATAAAACCAAACTATACACCTACATATGTTCTGTGTGTGTGTGTGTGTGTGTGTGTGAAAGAAAGACATGCACAAGTTCAGTTGTCCTCCCTTCTTTGGCAGAAGTGGAAACTAGGCAATGTTTTCCACACCCAGCCTGGTTTGTAATTGGAAGGTTTTGGGATGTGCTTGGTCAAAATGATTGCCATTACTATTACTAAAATCAGGTTGTCTGCCCTTATTGTTGGTTCACCACACCTCTGTGGGCCAAAAGAAAGGTCAAAGCTCTTCTGAAGCATCCAGGGAGGTACTGAACTCTTTTCGTTGGTTGTGTCTGGCTCGATGTTTAGCTTGTTTGTTTACTTGTTTGTTTGTTGTTGGGGGTTTTTGGGTGTAAACAGATGTCTGGCCAGGCTGAGCATCTATTTAAGATGTGAAATGCTAGGGTTTTTGCTAGCTAGGTAGATGAGCTATACAGAAATTAGTAACTTCTTTTTTAGATATACAGAAATCAGTAATTAATAAATTGCAGAGAAATTTGCATTAGTAAATTCTTTTTTAGATATACAGAAATTAGTAATTAATAAATTGCAGAGAAATTTGACTTGAGATTTTTAGGACTTCATATTGAATATTGTTTGCAACTATAGTCTTTGCTCCTAGAAGGGTTTGACAGGAAGGGAAGTCAACATTTTTTATAGGGGTCCTGTGGAGAAAAGAGGGAAAAGTAAGAGGCAGAAGGAACCCTGATGCAAAGGAAAAGTGGCTTCCACTTGAATCTGTAATTATTTCTATGGCTATGCTTCTTTATAAAGAGCTCACCTATGGAACCTATTAATGACATGTATCACCTAGAAAAGTGCAATAGCAGCAGTAAATGGCTTCTTACGGTATGACATTGTACTGGTTTACATTTGTAACTGACTGTAAGACCTAATACTCATAAAAATATGCTTTTGCCTCTTATAGAGATCTTAAATTACCAGGCCTTTACAGACCACTCAAGCAATTTTTAATACAAAGTATGATTGATTTCTGAGGGGTTTTCTCAGGTCTTTGGTATTCACTGTTTCCCCGTGTTCTCCCATCCTGTCCAGACAGTAAGCACACCTCATTTGTTCCAGATAGGTAGTTGAAAGTGAAAACTGATAATCCTAGTCAGCAAAGCTGGCAGTGTAATTATGTCTTGATACATACCTTGTGAGGAAACTTGGGTGCATCTGAAGAAGCTGAGCTGCTGCAGTTAAGATGCCATGTGTGGTGACTAATTTCGCTGGAGAGCTGAAAGCCAAACTAAAATCTTATACTAGCAACTTAATGAGAGGATACTGGACCTTTTTTTTTGCCAAAATATTGGTCCTGCTGGCAGTGTAAAACATGAACAAAGGAATTAGATTGCCTTTTTGCAAACCTCTGACTTGGGAGGAATGTTGATGTGACTATTTTTTTTGTAGAAAACTGATGATCATACCCTATCAATGGATCATAATTGGCAAACAAGATAGAGAAGAAATGAATGTTGTCACTGCATATCTCCCAAGACTGAACCTGTGACAGTGAATCCATTTAAAGCATGTATTGCTTCAAAAAAGTTTTAGTTGCAACAGCATATCAATCCTCATAACTTTTTGAATAAACATAAATTAACTGCAACATTGAAATAAACCTGGGACAGTGGGGTGCTTGTTATTCCAGTACAGCTTTTTTGTAGGTTTTATACCTTATTTTTCCTCTGTTAATTATGCCATTGAGTCAGTTAAAACATCATAGAAATAGAAATTGTACCCTGACATTAATTTTAATGAGAAAGCAAGAGTTAAGACACTGTGGGAAGGACCTTTGGGTTGTTGTTCATACTACTGCAAGTATGTCTCATGATAAGTCTTTCATAACCTGATGAACATGTGCCTTAAAATCATGGGAGTAGTAGGGCAAACTATTAAATAGGAAGTTTTCTGGGAGCCATGTTTTTCTGATAGTTAACCCGCAGATTTGGAGCCTGAATTTGTTCATGGGCTTTGCCTTTGGGGCAATATTGTCCTGTGGCTTACACAGCACTTTCCCCTGACATTGCTTTTCTCCTGTCACTACTTCTTTTGCTGGGTGAAAAAAATTCTCTGTCCTTGTTATGCAGATGTATGCCCTTTCCCAGCTGCAGCAGCACTACATGAAGAGATTACCATCCTCTAATTTACCCCTTCTTCCATGAAAACTAAAATCCATTATTGTCTACCAGCAGAGTTACTGATGTGGGAACATTTTCAATAGTCTTTGTGAATCTGCTTTTGTTGACTGGTAGTTACATTGAATAAGGTCACAACTAACTCATAGTGACTGAAATAGATTAGGAAGAGTTCACCAAAGCAACCTCTGTAAGCATCTGTAAGAGAGCTGTAATCTCTAGCAGAGAAACAGTGATGGTTAACTGCAAGGAGACTGGGAGAAACCTTCTTAAACCAGCACAGTGTGGATTAGGAGGTAATGTATGTGTATATATGTGGGCTCCTCTGTGTGAATGTTTTATATGAGCTTGTCCTTTTCACCCAGTTCTTCAGCTGCGCTTGCATAAGATGGAGAAGAGAGTGAGCCCCAGAGAGTGAGTAGCTTAGTTATACATAGAGCATTCAGTTTCTTCTGAGTGCCAACACTGATGAGTCATATGCAGATTTCATCTGAGTGGGTCACAGCTTTGAAAAGAAAATCGTGTTTGTGCCAATGAGATATTTTTATCCTAAAAGGTCTGTTAACTAAACCCAGTATTGATAACTTTGAAAGGGTGGGGGGTGGATATTTTGTAATTGGATGTGTTGAGGGGGGAATATTTTCACTGGTTTTGTTTTTCAGCAGTGGTAACTGTTTCACAAGGTGGGTAGCAGTTCTGAATACCAAAAATGTCTTATGGGGAAGAAAAAGGTACAAAAATTGTAAGCAATTCTCTTGTGGAATATGTCTATTTGTTTATTTATATTTTAAGAGGTGAGAACAACTTGCTCCAATGTCGATGCTTTGTTGTGGTTTATTTCTTTTATTACTTTCTTTATAATAAAAATATCATTTCTCTTTACTTCTACACAATGATACTTAGTGCTCTCTAAGCATCTCTATGCTCTCTAAGCATTGTTAGATTTTCTACTGGATTTCATAGTTCAGAAGTTCTTCCTTGAAAGGTTTTGATTCTGTAAACCATAATAAATTACATGGGCATTCTTTCATCAAGATAGCTAATGAAAATATAGGAAAGTATGAAAGACATCATGCCAACCTGTATTGCTGTGTAAACTCTCATCCTTATACTTTCCATCCTGTATACATTTTTGCTGTTATTCGCATGTCTAGTAACATGTTATTGCTAAGGTTTAGTGTCCAGGCAAACATAAAGAAAAGGTGCTCTAATAATCTGCAGCCTTGACTGCTCAGTGGATTGCCAAAAACTCTAGGTTTACAAAGAGCAAGATGGCTTGTTTCAGGGATAAGCAAACACAGTTCCTCTCCTACCCCCAGTACATCAAGGTGCAAAAGTAACATATAATATATAGGGA
>NW_008674471.1:21916-53053 GCF_000695815.1 Acanthisitta chloris
ATCTACACTCTGGGTTTAGCCCTTTTTTTGCTGTTTCAAAATCATTTGAGAGAGTATGAGTTCCTTGGCTTAATGTTGCTTGCCCTTTTTTTTTGCCTTCTCTTCTGAGCTACAAACTGTTTGCTATTAGGAGCTATCACACTGTGTTCAAATACCACACTCGTTACCCAGTGATTTCACAGAATGATTTATTCTCCCTGAATGGACACCTTCTTTTTGTATTGAAGGAAGGAGTTTGGAACCTTTATAGGAGAGGGGTCTAAAAATGGGTTTGGAAATGTTACATTTGAAACTTTATATATTGCAGCTTCTACTAGTTTCCTACATTCTTCCTGGGTCAAATTTAAGATTTCTTTGGAAGGAGGAATATTTACATATATATTTTACTTCTTGTTACCTTTACACAAAGTAAGTGCATACATGGCATAGTGTGAAGAACTGTGATAAGTTTTTTTCCTTTGATCTTTTAACTCTGGCATAGTGTGAAGAACTGCGGTAAGTTTTTTTCCTTTGATCTTTTAACTCCTGTTGCTATGGCCAGAACTGTCTCTTTGAGTATGCTAATAGCTCTTCAATTTAGCAAATCATTTGCTTATACTGATAAATTTTTCTACAGGTGACTGAGTATAGCAGAAAATTGAGTTATTCCCCAGGAGAGTGAAAAGTCTTGAACAGTGCTGTGCAGTATTCAGGCAGATTTACTTATAAGCTTGTGAGTATTTGAGCCTTTGAGATTTTTTCAAAAAAAAGCTTTGATATTTTCACTGGCATCTTAAACATAAGCCTGACATTTTGCCATCAAGAAATAATAGGAAAAAAGGAATTAAAAATGGAATAAAAGATCACTAGTGAGTGAAAGCTCATACATATATATCAAACAGCCATCAGCTCAATGCTCATAAGAGACAGAAACTCACATTGCCATTGAGAAAACATTTCCAGCTTATAGGGAGACCTGCAAAATGTCCTCAAAGATTATTCTGGAAACTAAACTTTATGGCTGTATAGTTACTAAGCAGAAGAGTGAAATTATGTGGGTACAAAATACTTATGGAAAAGGCTGCTGCTTATGACCTCAGGTAGTTTAAATGCACAGCACTCCGAATGGCTGTACCTGGCACAATGGAGGAGGTAGTGACTGCTGTATGGGTTGAAATATTTCAAATGAGTTTTCCAGGTAGGAAAGTACTGATGATCTGTGAGTTCACAGCAATTGTTCTAACCTGTACTTAACCTGAAATTTGTTGCTTTCGTTTGACCTAAAGAGGAACTTGTGCAGCTGAAAACTTTCCTGAAAACTTTCCTTTATTTTTGCCATTAAATCAGGTGGGGCAATAAAAGCAATATTCTTCCTTAAAAGACAAATTTTGGTGGTTTTCTTTTCCTGCAGTCCTAAAATGTGTAGGCTGTTGTTGCACATTTGTGTGTGTGTGTGTTATGTGTGTTGATCCAAATGAATAAACAGATCAGAGGTTTGGGTTGAACATTTGGAGGAATTTCTTCACCAGGTTGAACATTTGGAGGAATGTCTTCACAGAAGGGGTGATAAGACATTGTAATGGGCTGCCCAGGGAGGTGGTTGAGTCACCATTCCTGGAGATGTTCAAGAACAGACTGAACATGGCACTTAGTGCCATGGTCTAGTTGACATGGTGCTGTAGGTCACAGGTTGGACTTGATGATCTCAAAGGTCTTTTCCAATCTAATTGATTCTGTGATCACCCACCAGTTTGGATCTTTTGCATCTAGCACACAGGTTGTCCATTTGAATCTTCATGTATTTCCCAGAACTAGGAATATTTTAAAGTATTTTAAGTATTTAATCAATACCAAGCAAATTCACTTGTGTTATGCAGAGAAAAACAATTTATTTTTCTTCTGTGTAGTGATTTGCTTATGAGAAATAACACATTCAGTGACTCTAAGGTTGATAATACACCATCTATAGTGTGATTAAATGTTACTGAAATATCTGTGACACACCTTCAAAACAAAACCCTTCTCTTCTCTTGTTTCCTCAAGGCAGAGCCCCAGCAGGGGGCTCCCAGGTAACGCAGAAATCTTTAGCAGTCTTAATGCACATGAGGTGCCCATACTCGGATGATACCATGTATTTTAAAACTTCTGAGAATTTCAGTTAAATTGCTGTTTAGGGTAGCCTTTATTTTTTTCCTTTTCTTTTACTTAAGGCAGGTTTTAGGTGCTGAATTCTTTTGGCTCATCTTGAAGTGTTTCAGTGGGAATTGCTGTTCCTTGGATAAAAAGGTAGATGGTGAAAAGTTGAAATTTTTGTTTTAGGTCTTTTAAAATATCTGGCTGATACAGGTCTTGTGCCAATTTAGGCTTAACACCATGTAACATCCCAGAGAGAGAGCTTGGAATCTTTATGCATTTTAGTAATTTTTTTTTGCAAAGGGGTAAAGTGTATACCCTATATTGAGAAGAGGCAGTATTAATTGTATTAAGAGCAGAATGATCAGTCTCACATAAGGAAATAATTAAAAAAATAAAATTTTTCTGTGCCTTTCTAGAATCCTGACAAGAAAAAAAACCCTGCTTATTTTATAGCCTTTTCATTTGCTTCTTTCAGTGAAAGACAAGAATTAGAGACATTGCAACAAGATAAGTAAAGGCAGAGGTAACTGTATTTCAAATTATGCCAGCTGGGGTCAATGGAATATTTCTTAGGAAGTAATCTGACAATCTTTTTTATCTCCCCTCCCTCCATTTCAGAGTGTGAGTAGAGATCTGGCAAAAGTTTCTTCAGAAACATTTATTCAGGTATTGGAATATTTCTTGTAGTATAGTTTAGGACTTGGAAATTGAGTTTATTTTTTTATTGGACTCTAAAGGTGTGTTTGTTCCACAGATGTTCTCTTTCAGAAGAAGATAATGGGAAATGGGTTAAGACATTTTTTGAACTAAATCCTTACCAATAAAACCTGTGCAACTTTTTTCTTTCAGTCCCTTTAGCATAAAATACTAAAACTAATAAATCCAGCAGTGAAGATATATAGGTGATTTACCTGGATAACTGTTAGGCCTTTTAAAAACTGCTAAATACTCTCTCTCATTTTATCAAAAAAATCGTCTCAAGAGATATAGTCTTTAATTTGTAAAAAGGCTTAACAAGTTTAAAACACACCACATCTGCTAATAACCTCCAAAATATTAGGTTTTCCACACCAGCTTTACTTTCCAGGCTCTTGATTTGCACAAACATAATAGCAACAGGACTGGAAGTAGATTTATGCTTCCAATATAGCCATTTGATCACACTTGTCTCACATAGTTTACAAATCCATCTATCTAAAGAGTATGAAAAATGCTGCACTTGCAGTCTCTTGTGACCATGCTCTCAGAGGTGGCTAGAGAGGCTCAGCTAAAAGAGACACCAGCAGCATGCACCAGAGCATCAGTTAAATTTCCCAGGCCTGAGAAGTGCCAAGGAGGCTCAGCTTCCTCAAATTTCTTATGCCTGTGCCATGATGCATGGGAAGTGTCAGTTTATCTTCTGTATGTAACTTATCTTCTCAGATTATTAATTTAGCTGTCTGATGTATGGAAGTGATGGCAGTATAAGAGGGTGTATATATATCTTTTTGGATCACTAGTGTCCTGTTGGACCAAGCCTATTGTTAGGCACAAGGCTTGGAAAAATTTGTCTCTGGCATTTTTTCATGAACATGAAGAACTGGACACTTCACATGTAGAAAATACAGTTTTACATAAAGTAAGCACAAATCATTTGTACTTGTTTTCATTTGGTTTTAGCTGTTCTTTTTAAAGAGAAGCTAAGTGTAAAAAGTGCCTGTTCTTACTGACCTAACTCTGGAAAGGATCTGTATGTGGGTTTTTGTTTGTGTGTTAGTGTTTTGTTTAGTAGTTTGGGGTTGGGGTTTTGTGTGTATGTTTTCATTATATTTGGAAATTTGTTGTTTGTATTTCTAATGGAATTTCAAGAATTGGAGCCAATGTCTCTGTCAGTGGAACATATTGGTATTGAGGTTGGAGACTGAGACTGCTGTTTTACTCTGACTTGTGAGCAGGTGCCTCAGCCAAGTGAAACCATCCACTCTGGGTGTGGACAATGCTGTTTCCAGGGGAGCTGCAGCTGATGTTGCTGCCTAATTTACCCAGAGATTGAGGAATAGTTTACAGTCAGCTCAGACTCATGGGTAGGTCACTCCCATATAAGTCTACCTACTATAGGTTTAACTGCTGAGTGAATTACAAGTTGCTTTGTCTACACTTTTGACTCTTGCTTTAAGCTCTGAGTAACTCCAGGACTTCTGGTATTTCTAGATTCTTCCCTGAAAGATCATGTCTACTTATATTTGTAATCCAAAACTACATAGATTGTATTTGAAGTATCTACCTCCTGTCTGCTCAGGCTGACTTCTCAGTCTAACAAAATGAGGTCAGACTGGCAGTTTGAGGTGGGTTTGTATTACCAATACTTGGTAATCTTACCTCATTAATGGCTTTATAAATTAATGCATTCTAGTTGTCACACATTTTTCTAGTTGTTACACATTTTATCTCTTAAAATGAGGTCATTTTGGCCTGGCAGTTATGACACCATGTATGTTGATACTATTGCAGAAGTGCCAAATAGAGGAATGTATTATGTATTTTATGGAGTAATTGATTTTAAGTTTTACATCTTATTATACTCAAGGGCTTGGCTATTATTTAGATTACAAATTCTCTTGCAGCTACTTCTAAGACAGGCTGATAATATTTGAGAAGAAAGGCTAATCCTCTTTTTTCTTTGAAGTGTAGATATTTATAGAAGAGTGAGGGTTAAAGAGAAAATACATTGCCTGAAAACATTTTCATGCATTATTTTTTGCATCTTTGCATTGTCCTTGAAACCCAGTATTTAATCTGCCTTAAAATTATTTAGAAACACCGTATTTGAGTGCCTTAGTGAATTAAGCAATGCAGGTTAGTTCTTGATATTGATACCCTTAAACACTTCATATGTTCCCAGCCAACCTTCTGTGTGCTGTGGCACAGAGCAGACACAACCCGACAGCTGTGAGGTTTGTGAGCGAAGGTGATGTCTCTGTGAGCAGCAGCTCCCACAACCTGGCATATTTTACTAATTTTCCTTTGTATGTCATTAGCAAATCCCTGTCTCAGCATTTTTTCAGGATTTCAGCAGGTTTTGGGTAGTGTTCATCCGGGAAGTGTTGCCGCAGAGAGAACACCTAAATTAAGACTCCTCCCTCTTATGGATCTAAGTGCATCCATCAATTTGGTGCAGATTTGGTAAAATATTTTCTTTCTCCCCTAGGACTTTGATTTATCTGCCTGATACTTTTATTGCAGAGAAATGGTACAGATTGGTCCCTCATCGCCTGCCTCTCTGAATTTTGGCTGAACAGCTATTTCACTGATGTCATGAATCACCATCAGTATAAATGAAATGAGTGAGGTTGGTTTTGAGCAGCTAAGAATTTACATTTTCTCCTTCAATAATAATTGTTCTCAGCATCAAAATTAGTAGTATGTAAATTGGAAATCTGCAGCAAAGTACATCTTTAATTACTGGCCCTTTTAATTTTAATTACTAGAGGAAAATGCTTTTCATTAAATGACTTTTAATGAACTTCAGGACCTGGAAAATACACAAACTGTGCTATATACCAAGTGTATGGTGATATGAAATGTACTAAAAGTATATTAACATATTAGAATTCAGCATAGATCTATTTTGTTATGTACCTATATATGGCATTATACAAAAACATGTGCTAAATAATCTGTACTGCTAACAGTATATTCCAGCTCTACAAGTTAAATTGCAGTGGCTTTCAGAAAAGCTTTTGCCTTTTTCTTTCAAAAATACAAGTAAGTGTTGCAGTGTATATGTCCACTTGGTGTTCCTTGCAAAGTATAAGTGGCAAGAAATGTGTTAAAAACTTAGTGCTTCAGGGAAAAAGCAAATATTATGACGTTATGCAAATTTAAGCACCAACTTCCAGAGCATGCAGATTAAATATATGCTGCTGCAATGGTGTGTGCCTAACTGGCCACACTGATACAACAGAAGTTACATTGCTCAGCTGTGAGAATTTTCTTTCTGGTTACTCAATTACAAGATATATCTGCATCTGAGATTTTATGGTTTGTGAGAGGAGAAAGCTGAGATGATAAACACGCAAAATCTCCTATGTCATCTGATGCTTACCCCCTAAAAGGAAGTAAAGACAGAAACACTTGTAAAAACTTGCCTATATTATTATTGGATGAAGCAATTCTTAGTGTGTGTATATAAATTTTTTTGAAATTCCTCTTGATCAAAAGTACTTCAGCGCTAATCTCTGCCATTAATTTTATTTCACTTAATTTCTGTCGCCCAATGTGTCTGAGCCACCTGTAATATTGTTATTTATACACACTAGAGATGAGCTTTGGTGTAACAAGTTCTGTTAAAAATAATACGTAGTGGAAAAACTATATTTAGAAGTATAATTTTAATGCAGATCAGGTTGACAGTGGCACAGTAATAATTTCAAAGCATTGGAAGACATTTACAGTTCTGATATGAGAGAAAGGGAGGACTTACTCAGATTTAGTAGGCAGAACACAGTCTGTAAAGCAGAGGATTAGAAAATCATCCAAAACCAATTTATACCAAGATGGTAAGAGATGATGTGCTGCCTAGAAAATATGGAACCCATACTCTGCAGCGTCTTTCAGCCTTAAAATGAAGCTTTTGTTAAATGTTGTCTAATTATTTTTAATTGTTCATTGGATAGTATTAATAACAGTTTAAAAAATATTAGTATAGTTAAATAGTTGACATATCATTTCAGTAATCTGAGTTTGACCTAGAATCTGTTTGAATTAAGTGGTATTTGAAAAAAGTCTAGTGGGCTTTGCTCGACAAAATGTTTATTTAGTTCTTCAGAGTGCTGCCCTTGATAGCTGCAGTCAATTACAGCATCTAAAACTTGTGTTGAAATTCAAGCCCATGAAGACAGATGCTGTGACTCCACCAGACTGCTCATGTACTTAACTTCTGATTCTAAGAGCCACTGCTCACATATTTAAAGCTGAGTCCATGTTAAGCACTTGTGTGTTTCTGTTGGGTATTTTTATGTACTCTGTATAGAAACTCATTCAACCTGAAGTGTTTCCCCATCTTCCCTAGGTTATGCATTAAAAAATACCACATGACATGGAATAAAAATCAAGTTGGGTGAAATTGGAGGAAGAAATCGCAAATCAAGTACAAGGAATTATTTGCCAACTCAGTAGATGGAGTTTATGAATAGTTGCTCTGCACAGAGCTGCATGTTTCTGCCATGTCTGCTCTACACTGAGGGTAAGAGAGGGGAGATTTGCCACACATACCACTGGAGGGATTTCAGTTGGTGTGCATCCTCTCCTCAGGGGTGAGGAAAGCACCTCTTTTTGGGTGGATTCCCCCTGGCTGTTTCTGAGGCTATTTAAGCTAAAGGAAGACACCAAGACTGTTACACCTGGGACTTACCCTGCCCTGGCAGCTGGAGAGGACCTTAGCTTTCTTCCTTTTTCTTAGAGCTTTCAGTATTCCTTTTCCATTGGTGCTATTTATTAACTACCAGTTTGCCACTTAAATTTTATTGAGCCTGACAGCTCCAGTTTTTGCTCAATGCTGAATAAAACCTCCATGGTTTGGAAGCAGCATTTTTGGTTTGCACATAGAAGCCCATTAGCAGTTGCAGGTTTTCTGATTTACCTGCAGTAGTAATGGTCTACATAAATGATGCTCCATAAGTTTTAAGTGTTGTACTCTTGTCTTCAATTTCCTCAGTTTCAGCTGTGTGCTTTCAGTTATAAGTTACTACAATGATCTCAGTCTCAAGTATTTTTCAGCAAATGAAGTTAAAGAAACTACAAAACCCTATGTTGACTGATATGTTACATTACATATAATAAATGTGTGAGTAAAGTAGTAATGAGATTGCATTTCACTGTATATACAGCATTACATGGATGTAACAAAAAGATTACAAATCCAACCACCTCAGAGTGAGGAGGTGCCTGAACTAAGGTTGTTGCTTGGATTTCCAGATGTGGCATTAAACAGTTAAGCAGCTTCTGGGGGCAGATACAGAGCAACGTGGCACATAGTTTCCCACCAGTGCCCTGCTAAATACTGGAGAAGTAAAACAATGATGAATAGAGCTTCATGCAGCAAATGGACTAAATGTGCTGGTCCCCAATGATTTATCATCCTTATCATCCTGTAGACCTCTGTCTTTTCCAATCTTTGTGCATTATGTAGGGGAGTAAGAAACTGCAGGCTGGGCATGAAGTGTCTTGAGAGGAACTTGAGGAGACAGGTTTAGGTAAAAGTGTTTGTACCTGGAGACAGGAGTGCAACTAAGCTAGTGGGGAGTATAAATGTGGGTTTCAACATCCAAGCTGGAGAATAGTCTGGACGGACCTGAAAAATGTTTATGAAATGCAGTAAGTCCAATGTGCTGCTACTGCCAGCCAATGTGTTTGCTGCTAGCAAGTCAGATGGTTTCAGTGGGCACTCAGCCTGGGGAGGAGACAAAAATTTAAAAAATATATAAAAAAGTACATTTTCCTTGAACAAGAGTAATGCATGGTTGTTTTTCATGATCTTAGGAGTAGCTTGGTTACAGTTCCTTTATTCTTGCAATTTTTTTCTTTGGCATCCGAATATAACTACACATCTTTTTGCGTTTGAAAAACAAAGCAAGCACATACAATTTCTGCAGGATTCTCTTATTATGTTCCACAGCTTTTCCTCAAAACTAGATCATATAATTGTTCTTCAGTTATATTTGCTCACTTGTTCACTGAAAATGAGTGATGCTGAGAGTGTCTCATTCCCTGGTGCTTCTTTGCAGTTCTTGCAAGGAGACATGAGACAGACTACACCTGTACTTGCCTTCTCATACTTTCAGCAATATTTAGACAAGCACATCCCTCAGTGTCTGTGTGAAGTGTTTGCAGTACAGAAGACTTTCTTTGTATAAGAAGTGGTGAAATAAGTCCTTATACTGAAGACCCAGATCATTCTTCCCTTTATGCTGAAGGCAAAGATCACCAGATCTTCACATCTTGTCATGATATGCTCAGTCCCCCTGCCTTGAAATAAAGACCTGCTCTAATCAAAGTGGGTTTGTGACTGAACATCAGAAAGGAGGGAAATCTGTGTAAAAGTGTTGCTGAAGGTATGTTATGCTTCATAACAACTAACACTTCTGAAGGATATGCTTCTTCCAGCACACCAGATGAAATTCTGCTGTTTATTTTGAGGCAATGTCATGATAAAAGAACAGATGTCTCCAAAGCAACAAGATGTCATTGTTCTCCTAGTGAAATTCTGAGAAGAATTAAGAGGTGGCATAAAATACTAGGAAAGGATGATTTAAATCAGAGCTTCCATTCTTGACATCATGACATAAGAATTTGAATATGAAATTCAGTACAATGAATTATTAATGTTTCCTTAAATATCTTAAAGACAGATTACATGTCTAGCATCTTACTCAGGAATGGGGAAGAAAGGAGAAGCAAAAGAAGCAACAGCATGTGATGCTTTGAGAATCTAGAGCTTTGGGAGAGATTCTCATGTGCCTAGGGAATTTTGCCTAAACAGGCAATAAAAGTAATGAGAGACACTGATAGCACCAAAAGGGTTAGAGCGAATGGGATCCAATACTTACTGATAATGGGTAAAAAACATAAAGAATAATTCAGTATTTTACCAACTGTACTGGGACCAGGCTAGAGCTATCTTGTACACCATCCTCACAGTGCTGCAGGTCTGCACACTGACTCAAGAGATTTCTTTTCTTAGGAAGCAGGTGGCTACACCACTGAAAATGATAATAGCTGCTGGGTGGGAGTACTTGACAGAAACTGAAGAATCATGCACTTCTGGTACATAATAATTAACAGTGACACTCAGCTTCCCTGGTGTATTTGAAATGGAAGTCAGTGGAAATATTAACATGGAGTTAAGTGTGTTTCTATGTGTAGTTGCTTGGGTGATAGGATGAAAGTTATTTAGTTAGAAATGTTACATATTTTTCACTACTGTGAACAATTAACAGAAGTAACACTTGCAGCAAGAGGCATAACAGCAATGCACGATTTTAGAGGGCAGAAGGTTTATGAGTATTCTGTGTCTGTGTGAGTTTATATCGCATACTGTACTTTAAACCGTGGGGACATAACAGTTCAAAGTTACTGGAAAAAATAGCTGAAGGGATTGTTGAGTTCACCATAGAAATAATACTATAATGGAGATATACTGAAGTGATAATACTTTGCTACATCATCTAAAACAATTCCAGTGTATTTTGTGCATTTTCCCCTTGTTTATTCATCTGTAAAGCCGAATTATTAACCTTGTTTTATTTTTCCTCAACTCTGTTGAGAATGAACATTGCAGCAATGACAAACTGCTGTGTACATGGATGCAAGCAAAGCAGGTTATTTAGAGCTGCTATGATTGCTCCAATTTCTGTTTAAAGAAGCCAGTAAAATTTTATATCTGAGCCTGAACAGAAACATTAACTCTGGACTGAAAATAGAGAAGTTGTTTGGGGAATAGGAGGCAGGAGGGCAAGCAAGTATTTGAATAATCCTTGAGAGATAAGGCCCTGCCTAATTTGTTGGGAACTCATACCCTCGTCTGCAGCGTAATCAGTGTTGTTGGCCTTGTTCAAGTCATGCCAAGCCAACGCTTTGTCTTCAGCAATGAAAGTGAAACTGGCAGGTCACAATTTGAGAGGTTTGGTGATACTGCTCTCTACTGCACAGCAGCTAAATGGAAGTTAGAGAAGAGACTTTGCAGCATATTACTTGTGAGACTAAGATTGGAGCTGTGCTCAAATTTCTAACATGCAATGCTGAATTTTCCCTAAAAATATTTTCTGCAGTTTTCTCATGTTTTGCTTCTTATGAGGCATATGTGTCATCTGGACCTGACAGAGTTCAAGAAATGTTTGGACAGTAGTCCAAGGCGCATGGTGTGATTCTCAGGGATGTGTATAGCCAAGAGTTGGACTTGATGATCCTCACGGGTCCCTTCCAACTATGAATATTCTGTGTGATTCTGTGTGGAATATGAAGAAAATTGATGTTTGTATGATCTAAAGGTAACCCATAAGCTGACAGAAGCGTATTTATTACCATGAGGAAAGTGACCATTAATAGATACAAGTTTAGTGCAATAATTGCCATCTGTTGTGTGAAAATTATTTTAATGTCTCAATGTAATTATTTTCTTCTGAACACTTGTTATCTTTGATCAGATATTTCTTATGGGATGGGGCCACTACACATGTTTTCACTATCAACTACAGACCAAAGTCTGCTCGCCAGATGTGTGTAAACAGCTGCCTCGTCCTTGGAGAAAACTTGGCACTTCAGCTCGAGCTGTGAAAAAGACCTGACAGCTGAGCATCTCCTTCTGCATGTGGTAGGTGGTGACAACACTGCCGGTGGATATGGCACATCTGGAAATATTTGGCCCAGCTGCACCCTGAGACCCTGCTGCCTTCTCTGAGGTGAGAAGATGGGGAAGCCCAAAAAACTGGAAGGATTGCAGATTGCTCCTTTGGGTGTAGTCTGGTGCTGCATTGCCCTTTATATTATTTGGGATCTTTCAGCCTTTTTTGGGTGGGTGTTTTTTTCTGGTTTGGTTTTGGGTTTTTTGCTTTGTTTTGGTGGGTTTTTTGTTTGCTTTGTTTTCCAATCATGAGCAGTGAAGTCTTGAGTAGGGTAGTAACTTGTAGAGCTGCAGCTGTTGCAGAGTTGCAGAACTGCTGCTCAACTATTCAAATGTGAATGGGTAATCCTATGAACTAGCAACCTCGTTACACTCAGGTGACCAACTTTGCTGTGGCACTGGAGGTTTGCCTAACCACTTCTGAGAGGAAGACCATGGGCATTATGCTCAGGGAAGGTCACAACATGTCCACCAAGCTGCTGCTTTGTGGATGAAACACATGAGAAGACTTGCAGCAGGTTAACCAGATGCATCGTAGTTTCTTTTGCTATTTCTGAAGAAGACAGATACATACATTGATACCCAATGTATGGCATGTGTGTGGAAACATGTGCATGGCATACATTTCAGGGTGTAGCTTACTTTGTGTATACAACTGCTTGTAAGGGAGTGCTTGTCTCTAATGTACATTCTTGACACTGTGCAAATTCTGTAAATAAACTTAGTTTATGCCTTTCTCTGCAGGTTATATTTTCATAGGCTAAGAGGCAATTTCAAATTTCTGTTTTCAGTAAGCTATACTTTCCCCAATATTATTTTCATTTTGAATTGCTGCAACAATTTGGTTTTTTCTAATCCTATCTTAGGTAGAATTTTGAGGTATTTCATCTAGGTTTTATGATTTATGACTTTTTTTTTTTTTCTGATTAACTGATATATGCTTTCAGGTTTCTATTCCCCAGACATTATTTTCACTGTTAAATGATAACAGTGATCAAAGGTTGTTTCAGGCAGGCAATGTTATTTCCAAGAAAAGCTATCTTAACCTCAAAAACAATGCAATAAAGTCCTACTCAAGCTCTGCAGCAATCTCACCACAACAAATAACTTGGCTTAGTTTTAATTTTACATTTGTGCACCTTATCATTAGATTGTCCCTGTTCAAATTTTAGAATGTATTTTTATCTACGAGGGTGAATATGGGTTGCACTGTATAAAGAAGCAGTTGTGGCATGAAGAGTCAGGTATAAACCAAGGCAGATTAAAAAAAAGATACACTTGGGCATATAGTTAATAGTTAAATAATGTAAATTTACAAATGTCTTCTTCTTATTCCCTACCAAAATGGTCACATTTCTTCAGATGACTCCAAGTTTTAAATTTAACATTGTCCTAAAGAACTGCTGGAGAAATTTCAGAGGGAAAAAAGTGTTTGTCTAAGCTGTGATTTATTATCAGGTGAGAATCACAATAAAGAACTCTTCAGTATGGTTGTAACATACTCAGAAGAGCTGAAGGAAACAGAGGCACTAGGACTGGTTAGTTATGGCTATAGTTATTAAAGGTAGTGTTGATGTCCTGTGGAAAATTCTTGGGTGTGTTGAGGTCATCTAGGTGGTGTATGTGCTGAGTCATACAGCTGCACTGAGAAACCAGGAGAAAGGAGAGGAAAGCAGCATTGGAACTACCAGGACTTACCAGTTAGGACTTACATTCTGCCAGGACATAGAGCTGATTAAAAAAACCCAACATACCATAGGCCATAAAGGACTGTCCCATCCGGATGGAGACGAATCATTCGGTTTTTCACTGTCACCCCATGGACAAATGATTTCTTGTCATTTTGGAAATACGTGTCCGGCACCCAGAGCTGGTCAGCCACTCTGCTGTCCAGAGTCAGGTTCAGTCAGGTATTCCAGAATATGAGAGCCTTTTATCCCTCCAGCCCTGCTGAAAGTACATGGTCAGAGTATAGTCCTAGGGAAGAAACAAGAAGTGCTCTTTGTATTTTCATACTTATTAACTTACCAGGAGTTTATTTTTAGATAGATCTCAATAACTGAGTAGCAGTAGCCATAGGAAATGTAAGGATCATTAAGGTGTTGTTGTCATTAGCCATGATTGTAAGTCTTGGCTTGATCATATTAATGCCAACGTCATACTACTTGTCAGTGGCAGTGACCACCACAGGCTTTCAAAGTCTCTTGAGCCAGAGGGAATATATGGCACATTTGGGTCTCCAGTTTGTGGATCAAACTTGGTTTTTTGTTTACTTTTCTTTTGTGATGTGGCAAGAGCAGGATTTAGCTGACCTCAGCCAAATAGCATTGCACAGCATTGAGGACATTCTTTTGATATTCCCTCTCTTCATCCTGAGGGATTTCCCCCACAGTTCAGAAAGGCCAACCGTCCCTAGACCTCCTCAGAAAGAGCAAATATGACCTCAAAACATAATGGATAACTCCCCATTCTGCATCTGTTGGAGTTGCCAGACATAATGTCTTTAGATAGCCAGGCACATCTCACCTCAGCTTGGGGAATGTTGTGTTCTCTGTCCTTAGCAATTGGATTTTACTGCATAGAAAATCAACACCTTTTCTTGACTATCATGTGGTAACTCAGGTGAAATACCATTTATGCAGCCTTTCAGCTTTCACTTGGTCTGAAAAGAAATTGTTCTAAAAGGCTTGTGGTCTGATTTACTCTCTCGTATCTGTCTTTCTGGGAATTTGGTGATTTTGAAGGTAGCAATTTTTGGAAGTGGAAAAGCCCATGTACTTTGTAGCTGATGGAGTTCTTAAAAGATGACTCAAACAGCAGTATGTGGACTAGTGGTTTTCTCTTCCTCATTTTCTTCCCCAGCCCTGTTTTCAGGTGACAGGTCACTTTGTCACACTTTTTTTTTTACGGTTGAAGTGCATCAAAATCATAGATATTATGGAAAAGATTGGTCTGAGGTAAGATTTTCTTTTATGTGATAGAAAACCTTGCCTCTGTCATTCTTACAAATCCTAGCCTGGACTCTAATTTTTGAAGAAAGAGCATAAAAGCTGTCTGATACAATTTGTTCTCTTCATCTTTAGTGGCTTCTTAAAACTGTATTGTTGCAATGAAATCAAAAGAGAGTTGTTACCTTTCTACCTGAAATGTTGCATCTAACAGAGCTATGAACTATAAGCTTATCAGTAAAGGTTGCTAATAAAAATACAGTTCTTCCTTGCCTGAGCCTGTAGTAATTGTTCTGTATGGATGAAATGTCATGATTGATGTTCAGTGGTCATATACAATAGGACAATTACATCCTTTGTGAGCACAGATCACAGATTTGCAAGGATTTCATAGATATGCCCTTTTCCAGGCCTGCAAGATGATTGCTACCCACGACAGAGACAAAAGGTGGTATGCTGAAGGCATATGTTTGTTGGGTTTTTATTCCTGGCCCAGATCCCTAGGGGGAGGTCAGGATAGCTTCTTTGCTTTTCAGACCATGCTGACCAGGCCTGGAACTGCAAAGTAATGCAGTGGGGTATATGTTGTGCTCTGCTGAGTAGGTGATTTATAATTTAAATAGCAGTACAGAGAAGCATGAGCACCAAGGAGGTAAGTTTTTGAATGCTCAACTTGAATAGAATTGGGTCAGAAGTATCACAAAGAGAAGTTAAATCCCTGCCCGTCATTCCTCTTATGCATATAGAGACCTGTCGGGAATTGGATGAGAGAAAATGAGAATGTAAAAAGAAAACCCACAAAAACCCCCACCCAACCAAACAAGAAAAGCCCAACCCTAAAAGAAACCTAACAACCCCTCAGCCCCTAAGATCCACACCACTATTCTAGTGCAGTTTTCACATGTTGTGTCTGTTTTATGGCCTGTCCTATTTCAAGCCACTTTAGGCAGAAAAGCTTTCATAAAAGACATAAAAGTTAAGTCCTCTGTTCTTCAACTGGTGTCCTCTACATCTTCTGCCTAATTCAGTAGGGCCTATGCAGTCTGCAGCACAGATGGAATAGAAAGTCCATTTATACACAATTATCTTTCTTCTGTATTGCTTTCCTTTGTATTTTCACTAGGTCTTAAAGCTGCTTTTGTGGAACTCTCATACTGCCCTGGGAAAAAATCAAACAATTGAGAGTGGTGCCTTTGTGATGGTTCTCAAAGCTCAAACAAGAGAGAAAAAAAGCCAGGCTAAGCTACAAGAGATCTTAAAGTATGTGATCAAGTGAAAGAAAAAGAAACTCTCTTGGCTATGACTACTAGAAGAAAATGAGTTGCTATTTTTAGCATCATAATCTGTTTAAGGAATTTAATTTCATCCAGCTGTGCTATATACAAAATACTGCTGTTAGTAACACCATGGTAGAGAGAGTGATCCTCTGCCCTACAATTGTGCTGTACTATGGAGAACTCTGTGGCAAGTCAGCAAGTGTTGATGAAGGCGAAAAAATTTGAGCTTCATCCTAAAGGAATCCTGGTGTTTCTAAACTGAGGAAATTACTTTTTTTCCCATTCCTCACCCCAGCAGGGGTGTTACTAATTCAGTATTTTAATGAGGAAAATAGTCGTATTTCATGATTGTAAGAGTCCCTGTTGCTGTAAGTTCTTATTTTAAAAAGCATAGTTAATGATTCTTTTAATGAAAATCAAATTATATCTGAGCTATAATAACCCAAATTATATAAACTTTCTAATTTTTTTAAATGGAATACAGCCTTACCTTTCTTGTATCTCATCAGTGAAGAGTGAAATGCTGCAAAGCCATATGACTCGCCACATCTCAGAGGTTTTAGTAATTTTTAAAAAATATTTTATAGCAGTGTAAGTAAAGTGGAGATTTGATGACTACTTGTCTTCTACCCTGTAAAATTTGCTAGGGATTTTGTGGTTTCAAGCTCTAGAGTATATGAATAATTTCTGAATCTGTCATATCTATAGTGGTAATTGGCTGCAGAGTTTTGGTTTTTTTTGCTTTTTATGAAAGCTTCCCAAGATCTTAAGCATCAGTCTAGATATGAAAATAAATCAGACTATGTATAACTTCCATATTTAAGGATTTCTATTCATGAGTTAAAAAGCAGGGCCCAATGTAAAATTAAAAAAGGGAATGTGTTTCTGCAGCTAACTGTTCTTTTAAATGATTTGTTTTTTAAAATATTTCACTTTTTTCAGAAACACGCTGAACATTTTTTGCCAAACTGTGCTTTCCGTAATTAAAAAAAGCTGTAATGCTGCTGAAAAATCATAGTATTTCAGTTGATTTAATTGAGCTGCCTATGCTTTCCAGAAGCTCCTGCTTTTCCAGGGCAGAGTGAACCTTCCTAGTGGTGAATGTTTGAGCACCAATGATAAAGCTGTTTTGGTGTGTATTGAGTTCAGTTAATTTTTTTTTTAATCTGATATTTTTTTCTTTCTTAGTAATCCTGCAAATTTCTTATTCCTGGTATCAGTGCCTTAGTAAGATGCATTAGGTTGCTGAGACACTTATATGCTAGTCCTAGGTAAGAGAGGTGCTGTGGAAAAAAAAGTGAGAACATGTAGGAGAAGCTAGTGTATTTTACTCAAAATTGCAAACTATTTCTTAATCTGAATTTAAGCAGCCTCATAAATAAGTACTGGCACCAAGCCTCACACTTCACTTGAGTAATATAAATTTCTTGTAGTAAAGAAAATGAATGGACCACTGAGGCATATTGTACTTGAAGTAAGAAGAACAATTTCCAGTAAGTAATAGACTGGAGAGCTGCCATACAATACTAAATTTCTTTTTATTTCTATTTTTTTAAATTTCCTGTTCTTTTTGTGTGTGTGCAATATGTACAAATGATGTAAGGGCGATAATGGATTTTTTTCTTTCCTGTCAAACCTCTGTAGCTCTCTGAAGCAAGCAGAGATGCATTAAAATAGCTAGAAAATTTGGACTTGCTGGTAATTTCTACTCTGTGGTTTACCAGTTCAGCACAGCAGAATATAATGTGAAATACATTGCTGTATTATAACCTAACTTCTGGGAGGCACAGAACTGGTAATTCACCATGCTCATCAGTTGAATTATGGAATCTGGTGGAATAAAAATGAGTTCAGATGTCTGATGTACTGGCAGTTGTTTTGTCTTTCACAAATTGCATATTCTAAGGGGAAAATAGGGAATCTTTTAACTTGCAATGTTCAGCTTTGTGACCTAAAAGACCTTTTGTTTTTCCACTTTCCAAGGTGGCCTCAATCTAAGTTCTGTTACCATTTCAGGTACTGAAAATCAGCTTAGCACACTGTGATATATTTAAGTAAGAACCAAATACCAAAGCAGAGTCTGAAAGACTTACCAGCTAAAAATTAATGATGTGGATGCAGTTCTTAGCAAAAGATAGTGAATGAAATATTATTTTGTGAATATTTAGCTGTTCTAGGTCAATATCAGGTGTGAGTGCTCTACATGAGTTTGCATGTGCAGCAAAACAAACACATGAAGTGCAGCAGTGTCATACTTGTAACAGACAGCAGTGTATATTGATAGCTGTGGGATGCATACTGTACACCCAAACAATATTAAATTTAAATTCTAGCCTTGGGAACCATCCAATAATCAAATATCTGGCAGCATCTCAGCAAATGAGATGCAATGAAATTTAAATATATTATAACTTAATCAAGACAAACATCACTGAAATGGCAATTTCAAATGAAATATGGAGTGATGATCAGAATATTAATATTCTGCAATAAGACCATAAATGTAGAATAGCAACATATGTAAATCCTGCTGTCACTGCAAGTTGTTACTAATTGGGAAGCAGTATTTTCCATGTTTATCTGGTAAAAGAATAGGAACAGCAGAATTTTGAAACAACAGTAAGTGCTAAAATTGCAAACTGTAAAAAAGCATACACATACATATGCTGTAAACATACTAATGCATCACAAGTAGCTGTAAGCACTTCTTCAGCAACAGTTAGCTGACCTGTCTTGGAACTTCTAGGGAAGATTTATATCCTTACCTGCAAAAGAGCTATTTTAAGATACGAAGATACAAATCGTGATGTGGAGTTTTGAGTGTGGAATTGGTTTATGTTTGTTGCTTTTTTTGGTGTGTGTTTTGTGTTGGGGCTTTTTTACTTGTTTGTTTGCTGGATGTTTGGTTCCCCCATCCCTCTCCCCCTGGTGCTCAATTTCAGATACTGCACAGAAATTCAGGAAAAAAAATTAACTGAAATTATGGAGGAAGAAAATACTGCTTCTATTCATGCTCTTCTCTAAGAATGTCAGAGCAGCTACATCTCTTTATTAAGTCTCCAGTCCAGCCAAGCAAGGAAGTCAGGGAGTTAGGGATGTGCACACCAGTGGACCACAGGACTATGTGGAGATGGCTCCTTAGTGACTGCAGGACTGGATCATAATGAGGTGAGCACAGATCAGCTCTGAGGGTCTACCGTGTGGAATGTGATGTGAGAACTAAAGCAGAGTTAAGCCAAAGATATGTTGGTAGAGTGCAGCACTTTCAAGTTCCCATTAAGGCAAAACATTGTGGAAGAGTGGAGAATTAATTAAACCACATTTTCCTTGCTAGCTATAAGCAAGATAATTGGAAAGCAGACTGTTCTGTAACAATGGTTGTTTCTGAAGCACTTGATTATTTTTTTCTTTGTCATTTCCAGCTAGCTCAGCAGGGGTGAACTATGAGAGCATCACAAAGTGCTCTGAATGTCTAAGGAGGTAGACAAAGTGCTAAGAGCTCAGAATTCCTGTGGCATCAGTGCACAACACTGCCAGCAAAGCTAACTGATTGGGATCTTAGGAGCAGATGGGAGAGGTTTGTTCAATTTTGTCTTGAACTTTATTGTAAAAGTGATAACAGCACCAGAAATCTTAGAGGAACTGGACAGAAAGTTGAAGAGAACACAAGAAAACAGATATCAGCAATGTAAATGTGAATTGGAGTCACAGGATGAACTAGCTGAGTATGGGAATTAAAATAAAATCCCCACAAATCTTAATTCTGTGTTGTGCAGGGCCCTACGTTAAGCCAAGCTCGTAAGTTAGAAATCAGTAGTGAAGACAACCATGGCTAGACTCCTTGTCTCCAGAAAATACTTAACAATGTAAGAGGGAAGACACATATATCTTGATATAAGGTTTGGCTAACTTTTAAAAACAGCAACTTGCTTTTTGTAAAAATGTCTTAATATATATATATAAGAACCTCTTGGTTGGAGTTATTTCTATTTCTGTGGGTCTGGTGATTGAAATCTATTTGATTCCTCCAGCCTGCTTGTAAGTTGTAATTCTACTGTATCAATTCACTTTAGTTTTGAGAGAAGCAGATGGTGGTCCAAGTGACATGCAGTGAGTCAATCAGTGGCTCAACCTGGAATAGAAACTGTAATTACAGAGCTGCCAGATATTTAGACTTGTACATACCCCTTACTGGTTTTTTGCTTGGTGTGCATAGTATTTTTCAGGGGGAGGGATGTTGATTTCTTTTGGTTGGTTGGTTACTTTTTCACTTATGTAACTACTGCTTCAGGTTTTGGGGTTTGCTTGAGTTTTATTGTTTGGGGTGTTTAGGATTTTGGTGTCTTTTCTTTTTCTTTTCTTTCTAAATTGTTGGTATGATGATTATGAAGACTTACATGGCCAAGAAGACTTTTCCCATATGCTGTTGGCAGCCTGACTGCTTTACAGAATTCTAACCCATAAATCATAAGGTCAGGCTGTTTCCCTGATAGTTGCAAATGAAGGATTGTAACATTTTGTGCTGTGTTTGGAAACCAGGGATAGAGGAGCATTATTGTATTTTTCCTTTATAATGTCTCTCAAAGTGGAGGTATTTTGCACTTGGAGTTGATAACATCACAGGTGTTAGTGACACCATAATACTACAATAAAACTAACAACATTCTGGTTGCAAGGTCCTCCTGTCTGCTCCCTTCTTTGTCTCAGTTCATGGAGAAGCTCCTGTCATAGCCTGGCAGGTCTTCTGCTGAAATTCTGGCCTACCAGCATGACAGGGTGGATTGTTCCTGGCTTTCTTTAAAATTCAGCCTCCACTCTTTCTGCCTGGTGACCGGTTGCTGGGGAATTCTACTTAGCAATTACCCAAACAAGCCAAATTCTGATGTCCTGATATCCTAACTCTGCTGCTCACTGTCCTAGCTATCCTCCAGATCCTGAATTCTCTCATCTTGTGCTCACTGCAAACCAAGTGTGCTGCAAATACTTGCTTTGCATCTGGGATGTTTCTACAAAAGGCAGCTGGAAAAAAAAGCTCCCCATGTGATTTCTCATGAGCTGCATAATTTAAATATTATTAAGCTGCTAAATCATAGTTGATGAGTTTACAACACTGATGTAAATTCTCTGGGGAAAACTTGCTTTGGATTTTGCAGGGAATCAGTTTGCCTTTAGATGCATGTATTGTTGACACTAAATCCTCAGAGCAGAATCCAGGCTATTTTTAGACTGTTGATAATAAAGAACCTTGTTTTATTTTTATCTTACTAACAGCATAATCAATTGGATAACTAACGGAGTTGGCCAATTTAATATGATTAATCTGATTAAAACTCTACAAATCCACTGCTGTTGCCAGTCTCATGGGAAACTACGTTTCTAAATATTCTATAGTATGTGTAAGCATTTTAGGAGAGGAAAAAAACCCAAGCAAGAGCAAATAACTCATCAGTAAGCTTGAAAGCATCTGAATAATACTACTGAGTCCTGATTAGGATATGGAAGTGAAGGCTCTCTTTCCTTAAAAATATGCAACTAGGGAGAACATGGGATTAGTAATTATTTGAAGAACTGAGGAGCTTAGTGCAGAAAGTTGGGATTGCTGCCAACATACTGAAAATCTGGGAAAGCGTCTTCATGCAAATGACTTTCTAAATAGAGCAAACCCCCAAATCAGTTTTCTTTAATGCTTACAGCAATAAAACCACTCTGATACTGGAGTTTCAGAAGGATTTTACCTTGCTGAAGCCCATGACAACTGCTGCTTCCATCCCATAGTGTGTGACAGCACATGTTTGGATAAGAAGTTAGGAAGTGGAGGGAATTGATTCAGGTTAGAGATGAACTTTGCCATTACTATTTTGGTGTGGTGTTTTTTATGTAGGTAAATTCCCTGATCCTGTTCCCACCATGGCTATCCAAGTATTGATGCTGGGGCAGGAAAGGGCAACTAGGAGGTAAGGAGGAAGCTTCTTTGCAGAGCAGCTTGGTGCAGCTGTGAAATTACAGTGGATTTTGTGGAGTGGGTTTTACAGCCCCAAAAATGAGGCAAAAAGACTGGACCTGTGAAAGATCACAGATCACACACACACAACACTGTTCTCAACCAAGACAATTTTCATGTTTGCTAGTCAGAGGAGGCCAAGATGAATCAGAATAAGTTAGCATTATGGTGCCATGCATGGGGCTACAGTAGACTGGTTTAGTAGTTGTGCACTACTTTTCTACAGCTTCAGGTCAGAGTGACAGAAGCAGCTCAGATCTACTGCCAGGGCTGCATCAACCCTTGTCAAATGGCTGTGGCACCCAGAGTCTGTGAGTTGGCATCTAGCAGCCTGTTCTCTGATACTGGCTATGTAAGTTAGTGTTTTCACAGCACTAAAATACCTTGACTTTGTTTCTTATTGTTTATTAACCCAGAAAAAAAAGAGAAAGATTTATCATCCAGAAGATTTGAAAAAGCAAGGAAAGCCAATCTTGGCTCCAGCTATTCAACAGCCTGCTACAGAATGTTGAGGTGCTGTCGTGAAGCTTGTCCAGCATGGTGACCTCTGAGAGGGTTTTTTTATGTTTTTTTTTCTTTTTAGCGTGTGTCCTTCCTCCCTTCTGAAAGAGCTGTTTTTTGGTCCTTCTTGAGATGTCAGCAGTACGTGCAGCAGTTCCCTTGCACAAAGCTTCATTTCCCTTGGTGCTTTTTAGAGTCAGCTGTGTCACAATATGAAGGACAAAGTTACAAAGTCTCAGAGCCCTATACATGATGATCACTGATGCAGAAGGCATAAGTTTGGTGTGTCCTAGTGTCCTGAATTTATTGCAATTGACAAGATAAATGCTAGAAGGGGCTGAGGGATCCTAAATCCATGGGTTGTTGGCCAGGCAATGTTTTCTTCTGAGGCTTTACTTTCTGGAGTCATTGCAGTGCCTTATCCATGTCAACTAAATGTCCTCATGAATGTTTTGCCATTTAGAAACAAGCAAACAGCTGGTTGGTACTGGTAAGTTTTCATTGTTTTGCAAATGAGACAATTTCAATCCAAGAGAGGAATGGAAGTTCAGTGTGTGTTTGGGAGTGAAACAGGCATTCCAAATTGCTTCTATGCATTTATTCCTCCTTCTACAAATGAGTGCTTTTCTGTTTCTTTTCCTAATGCCTCCACTGTGTAGTAAGATTCATTTTCCACTCAAATACACTTGTACTTATCCAGAGAAGTTCTACATACAGCTGGAGAAACTACATCAAGCCTAGGACTGTGCCACTATTGCTCAAAGCTCAAATGTAATGTTTTCCCAACTATGGCTTTTTGTAGGGCTGGTTTAACTTATTGCCGAGCTAATCAGAGGTTCTGCTGTCAGAGGCTTATCAAGTGTAGATGTCCAGAAGGCTTAGCTTTCCTGAAGACAATGTTGAGAAATGAGGTGTTTGTGGACACACATGAAAACCGATGTCGGTGATGCAGCACTCCTAGTAGAGGAGGACATTATGGGACAGATGTGGATCTTCTTCTCCTACCACCTACAAAGGGGATCTGTGCCAGGAGCAGATGAGAGCAAGAAACTGGACAGGAACTCCTGGGGTTGGAGAACAGCTCTTTGGCAGTTTTGGTGCATGGCAGAGGTGCCCAAGGTGTGCCCAAGGTATGAGAAGTGATGCAGATGACAGGAAGGCTTTTCTTCTTGGTGCTAATGGCAGTAAGTCTTGCTATTCTTTGTATCTTCTATAATAAAATAGCTCTGCCTGGTGACCTCTAACCAGAGAGAAGACCCTCACAGGGGATCAGGCAAGTGATGCTTCAGCAGAAAGTAGGATGCATTGCCATGTCATGCAGCCAGAAAAGCTTTGGAGCGATATGACAAGTGGCTGCAGTTGAGGTTGCTGATGATACACAGCACAGGTGGAGTCAAGTGCAGGTTTAGCAGAATGAGCCTTTTCTATTTATTTGCCTTACCCAACTGCACAGAGCTTGATTAAACAGTTAGAGAACAGCAGGTTTGCATCAGTAGACACTGATGGTTAAAGATAAACACTCTGGCTGCTCACAGGACTTTACAGATGGATCTCTTGTATCTGAGTGGATGTGTAGATTTTCACTTATTTAGAGCAAGAATGGCTTTTACATCTCTTAGGGTATAGGAATGAATTTACTGAACTACCAAATAATTTATTTTCCTGCTTGCTTTCAGCTGATTACAATAGCTCTAGGTATCTCAGGATAATATGAACATCTGTTCCCTCGAGGCTGAATCCTCACAGGCAATAAAGAGCTAATGAAGGGAGTTTAGGGAAAAACCAGGCGCAAAAGAGAGCGCAAAATGGCGGGAAAGGTGAGGGGGCGAAAAGGGAGGGAAAGGGAGGGGGAAATGGCGGGAAACATGGCTGAAAAAAGGCGGGAAAGTAAGCGCAAAATGGGTGGAAACACAGCGAAAAAAGCTCTGTCTCTCTTTGCTAACTCTCACCGTCGTATTTCATTCCTTTCAGGAGACTGGCTTTCTAGCACACCCTACACCAAAGTTTCCAGATGCAATCACCCATTATCTTTTGAATATTATAGAAAATCACCTAATGACTCTGGACTTGAGATCTTCCTCTAACAACTGGTGTTAGCAGATCATCCGAAGCAGAGGGTCCTGCCTCCTTTTCCAGCCACTCAGAGCCCCAGAGCACAGGACCCGAAGCAGAACTCCCTCCAGTGCTAACCAGTGTTCTCATGGAGACATCTCCCATAATTTCTCATCATTTAAGACAAGCAAACCAGATTGCTCTTCTGCTGTGCTTTTCAGTTTGCTATTTTTAGTGATAGAAGTGAATCTGACACCTAATTTGCACTTGTTAAAACAGACTTATGAAAATGTGTTGTAAATAAATCTTGTGAGGAATATAAATTAGCATGATTCAGGGTAAAATAACTTCCCTTTTGTGGGTCAGAATGAAAATAATGTTGGGGGGAGTTTGTTCCACTTTTGTGTGTTGGAGGCTTCTTGTATTTTTTCATGGAGTGTTGTATGTTGGCCATGGCTGGAGACAGGATTTTAAATTCAGCCCAGGTCTTAGGAAGCACGACAGCGAGATGAATGGTAACTCTCAGGTCTCTCCTGGATTACACATGTGATAAAACAGGCAAACAAATGTCTGAAATAGCTGCAGAAGAGTTAGAGCTTTGTGGTTTGTGCAAGAAACATGGGTACAGTTAGTGCAGCGTATGGAATCCTACTGCAAATGTGTAGTGGAGCAGGATGGGAGAATAGCTTTGTTTTGGGAGTAGCAAGATGAAATTCAGTGGGCTTAATAAAGTATTTTACATGGTCTCCTGTACTAGTAGGTGCTGCAGTTTTATGACACGGATAACACCGTTAGGTATCAACTTGGGGCAGGGGTGAGGGGATGGATGTGCAACTAAGACAGCTTAGTCCCTGCCCAGAACTTGTTTTTTATCATATATCCTCTCCTATATCACCAACCTGATGTTTGGGAAAAGCTTTCCTGTGATATCTGGGATATCTGTTAGGTGGAAGATGAGTGTTCTGTGTGGAATATTGGTTTTATTTCTCCCTTTTATGTTTACAGGAACAATTCTTGGGTTTTAATCCTGATTTTGGTCAGCTTTTAATCATATTCCTTCTTCAAGTTCTGTATGCAAAGATTGCTTGTCATAAAGACACCTATTTTCTACAGCATCAACATAGATTTAGCAGTAGGTGTCAGTTCAAAATTGGCTGAACTGTTTAAATCTCTCCCCAAACCTTTTCCTTCTCCATTTCATGACGAGTCAAAGTCTAGCAACTGAAAGGTAATCACTATGGTTACAGCACCCAGTTCTAGCAACAAATCCAAGATTTAAGTCTTAACGCTTGTAGCAAAAAATATATATATTTGAGACACCCCCAGATATCTGGGATTGTGTTTGCAAGTGTTAAAACTGACATTGGCAGTTTCAGATAATTCCATTGCAATGCTTTGCTTGCAAGACAGTGCTCTGCTATTATAAATGGATTGCTTACATAAGAAGTAAAAGAACACACACCAGTTTAAAATGCAGCTCAAAGCAGTGTTGGGTTTGTTCAGTTAGAAATAAGAGATTTAATCACTGCCTGGTTAGCAGTCTGTGTCAATATTGTCGGCCAAGAAAAATTATTGAAACTTGGTTCCTTCCGAGCTGCAAATATTATCAAGGCATCACCATGGGCCATTTTAGGCATTACTAGAGCTGTGAACATTACGAAGCCTCAGAGCTTGAGAAACCTACAGCAGATGACTTTATGGGTCAGATATTTGGTATTCCCTATGCTGAGGTCTCTCACCCCAATTAGTAGCTAATTTCAATCCTGCTGTTTACAGATGGCAGAAAATTGCTGTTCTACCACAGTTCTCTCTAGTAGACAGGTATACAATCATAAGCCAAATTAACAACCCAAGACCAAAATTGCCCAGGAAAATTTGTTGAGATTCCCAGCTGTTGCATGGTATCGGGGCCAAGTCGAATGGCAAAACATAGACAAATAATGCTTTTATGCTGGCAAAGAGACTTTTGACTATGGCTTAAGCATAGGAATGAATCTGGATGGGGAATATCTGATCTGGACTATACTTCAGGTCAATATAGGATTGTATGTGGTTGTCTTAAGCTTAATGGATGGGAAAAAAAGGCTTAGAGTTCCCCAAGAACTGAATTTCAAACGTGACTGCAGTAACTAGTGTAGATCAAGAGACTCTATATCACGAAACACGGCAATGTGAGTTTTGTTATTGCATTCTCAGAATGGCACTACTTGATATCTTGAAGGGCTCATCCTATAATATTTCATAATATCTTTTATTTGTTCATTCTGGAGAAGAGAAGGCTTTGGGGTGACCTAATTGCAGCCTTCTGTACCTGAAGGGAGTCTACAAGAAAAATGGAGAGAGACTTTTTACAAGGGCGTGTAGTGAAAGGACAAGGGGGAATGGCTTCAAACTGTAAGAGAGTAGGTTTAGATTAAATATTAGGAAAAAATAATTACTGTGAGGGTGGTGAGGAACTGGAACAGGTTGCCCAGAGAAGCTGTGGATGCTCCATCCCTGGAAGTGTTCTAGACCAGGCAGGACAGGGCTCTGAGCAACCTGGTCTAGTGAAAGGAGTGCCTGCCTGTGCCAGGGGAGTTGGAATGAGACAGTCCTTGACGTCCCTTCCAGCCCTAGCTATTCTATGATTCTGTGATTTATTCTCTAGACACTTTTTCATAGTGAAGTACAGAACTAATTAGAATTTTTAATCAAATATTTAAGCAAATCCCATTCACAATGTTTTCCTACAATACAGTTGTAAATAGCACACCATACTTTTCCATTTGATGTATGTTTTTTTTAACTGTATGGTATTTTTTGAGTATTTGAGGAAATTGAAATCTTATATAATGCTTTACAGCAAGTAATCTTTTATATTTAGTGACTCATCATAATTGTAGTTTATTTTTGTCCTGAATCTATTAAATAT
Source organism: Acanthisitta chloris (assembly GCF_000695815.1). NCBI lineage: Eukaryota > Metazoa > Chordata > Aves > Passeriformes > Acanthisittidae > Acanthisitta > Acanthisitta chloris. Next base: position 49,101 of record NW_008674471.1, read on the forward strand.
AATATTAGATGTAGAATATTCTCCAGGCAGCAAGTCTTTGAACTTTATAACTAAGTCAACTATATCTCAAGCAGCTAGTACATATTTACCATGGGATTTTTTGTTTGTTTGTTTTGGTATATGAATTAGGAGGCAGCAGATGCTGCTGCTCTCATTTGACTTTTAGACTGAGGATGTTTGAAAGGACTCATTGTTTCAGAGTAAGCTTCATTGGTATCAGAGGTCTGAGATGATCAACTGATAACTCCTTTTGCCCTGGAGGGTTTATTTTGTTGGGTTTTTTTGCTTAGAGGAACCTTGAGAAATCTGTTAATTGGTTTGTTTGTTTAGTTGTTTTTTTAAGACCATAAATTAGAAACAGCTGGTGATGAAATAAAATGCAACATATGCTTAGCAATTATATATCCATGTCATTTCTTGTTTATTTTCCAATTGCTTCCCAAGATAAAAGAAATGTGGTGGACCTCAACTATCTAATGTTCAGTAAAGCATCTGTGATTGCATGATTTAAATTGATGAAGAAGATGGGAATTAGAACAAAAACAGTGTCATGGTTTAACCCTAGCTGACAACTGAGCACCATACAGACACTTGCTCACTCCCCCAGCAGGATGGGGGGCAAGAGGATTGGAAGGGTAAAAGTGAGAAAACCTGTGGGTTGAGATAGGAGCAGTTTAATAATTCAAGTAAAATAATAATGTTACTAATAAATTGTAATGAAAATGAAAATAACAAAGAGAGAGAGAGAAAACCCAAGAAAGACAAGTGATGGAAGTGAAAGCAATTTCTTACCACTAACCAAGCAATGCTCAGCCAGAGCCCCAGCAGTGGCACCCTGGCCAACTTCTCTCCTAGGGTATTGCTGAGCATGACACCATTCAGGATAGAATACCCCTTGGGTTGGTTGGGGTCAGTTTTCTTATCTGTGCCCCTTCCTAACTCCTTGTTGCCCCCTGGCCTCCTCGCTGGGAGGTGGGGTGAGGAGCAGAGCAGGCCTTGACTCTGTGTAAGCACTGCTCAGCAACAACCAGAACAACTCTATGTTATCACCACTGCTTCCAGCACATATCCAAAACATAGCCCTGCACCAGCTACTGTGAAGAGAATTAACTCTACACCAGCCAAAACCAGAACAGTGCAATGGTTAAGATACTGGATAAAAGGGAATGGTCAACATAAAAGAAACAGGCCAAAGGATATTACAGGTGGAAATCCTCAAAGGATGAGATTTGGGAGTAATTTTTATTTGCTATTATATTTTTTCTTCTGCTACAAGAAAAATCAAAATATGTCAATTAAATTTGCAGCTGATGTTAAAGTAAGGAGTCACTGTTAACATGATCATCTTGAATTCTGGGGTGGTAGAAGTAGGGTTATATTTAATACTGAAAAGTCATAGACTAGGAGACTAATTATGATGATATATTTTATAAGATGAGACCTTGATGGGGAATGGGATGAAAATAAAGATGAAAGAGCTGAATATTTATCTATCTGATGTGTCACCGTTATGCAGATGGGATAGAAGAAACAGAATCATGCTATGTATTAAATGATGTGTACCAGATAAGTCAGAAACAAGCTAACCTTGCTGTCCCTGAGCATAAGGAGCTCGGGACGCTGAGCATTGTCCAGGTCCTTCACAGAAGAGCCAGTTGATTACAGAGGAGATGAATTTGGACTGGGGAAGTTGCAGCAAAGGGCTGTGGCAATGATCAGGTGGATGGAGAGTGGGGTCCTGAATTCTAGGTCCAGCCTTGCATGACAGCAGTAAGCTTAGTTAACTGGAGTTTGGGAAATCTGCATGCTACAGTACAGGGATGCTGATTCCCTCTTAACTGAACTGTGTGTTGTGCTGGGTAGTGGTGGACTATAAAAGTCAGACTGGGCAGTATGCAGGCAGCCAGAGCACACATCTGTGGCACACTGTGGGCCTGAGCTATTGCCAGCTAAGACCTGGCTGAAAAGTCCTGTGAAAGGTGTGGGAATGCAGTGGCTTTTAAAGGGTGTGACAGACATGCACAATGGAGCACTTTTACAGACTGGCAGGGCTACCTTCTCTGACTTCCAACATGACAAGCTTTACATGCTGATTGTCAAAAATGCACTTCTGACAAATGCCCTGTCAGCATTGAAAAAATAGCTGATTAGGGTTTGAGGGTTTGGGGAGGGGTTGGCTTTTTTTCTCTTTTTAGGTCAGCAGGCAAATAGAAAAATGAAAAGAATTTTTGATCACCCAAAATGAAAAACTTAAATTTTCTTGCTGACATGAAAATTTCTCTAAAATGTTTTTAAGCGACACATTTGTTTTATTTTGCTTTTTTAAAACTACTTTGTTATATATAATTAAGTATTGATGAATATACTATAAAAACATAACCTTAAAAATCAATATATCAGGCTGTTAACACAGTATTTTTTTGTACCAGAGAGGTTGATTAATTCTTCTAACATTTTATGAAGTATTAATAATTTAAAAAAATACTAATTCTGTTCTGAGAAACCTCCCCAAAATTCCACCTAAATGATTCAAAGTGTGTGGGTGTTCAGCCCCTTTCTAAGCTACACCTACAAGTTTTTATGTGAATTGCAGACTCATGCAGGTTGGAGGAAAACCTCCTCCAGCTTACAGCATGTCCCATGAGATCAGGCTCCTTGGAGCTTCATCCACTTGAGTTTTCAGTATCTCCAAGGATGGAAACTCCACAACCATCCTGGGCAACTTGTTCTGGTGTTTCACTGCCCTCAGAGAGAAAATCTTCATCCTTACATTCAGCCAGAATTTCTCATGTTCCAACTTGTGCCCTTTGTCTCTCACCCAATCTCTGTGACGTGTGTAAGTTAAATACAAAAAAGTTCATGTACTAAACTAAAAATTTCGTTAGAGCTGATTGTGATTGTTAATGATATTATGTGACGATACTGACTTTTAAATTCTTCTTAAACATTCCTGCATGATGTGGTAACATTTTTTTTGAACAGGAAATTTCTCATCATTTAAAGTATGCTAAAGTAGACATATGTGACAATATAAGACAACCTATGGTAAAAAGTTTCAACTGTATTGTAATTATCTCTAAAATATCTCTTGCTCCATTGACTTTATTTTGGCTGAAATGTATAGCTTTAAACATGTAGGCCAGAAAATCAAGTAAATCAAAGGGTTTTTGCAATTTGCTAAATATTCTTCACTTCCTGGTGAAGGGAAAGTTCTCAAAGATGTATTAGGTTGATAACTTTAAACCCTGAACTGGTGGGGAACATCTGTCTCCCATTCATGTGTGGGTAATCCAGAAAATTACTTTCATTCACATAAGGTATTTTTCTGAGGTAATCTCCTGCATTATTTTACCCTGTGATGTTCTAGTAATAGCACACATGTACTTATATGATATTTTTCTTTTTAACTTCAGGTGTGTCAGGAACTAATACTGAGGATTAATATTTTTTCACCATGAAATGCTGTCATGTCTCAGCAGAAAACTGACAGGAATAGAGCTCATAAAGCTCATACAGAACATTTTACTGTGATTAAATTCTTATTAGTAAAGAAGAAGAAAATAATGGTGAAAGATTTGAGTTACTTTGAGTAACAGGTATTAAAAGTCAGATGTGTTTTAATTTGTTTCAGATTCTTGTCATATTTCCAAGTGTGAAGAAAACTGGAGGGGGCAGGTGGAGAAAGCAACCTTTGCTAGTATACTTTTAGAAAAGAAATGATGGGAATTAAATTTTGTATCTGTTTCCTTCTAGAGATGCACAGGTTGTGAGTGTATTCAGCATTTTCTTTAGCTGGTGCTTGCAAATAAAAATTATTTATGGCCAGTGCATATTGTGTAAAGGAGTAAAAGTGCAGCTTAAGCAATAAGTCTGTAGAAATGCTTCAGTGTATGTCTTGGCATAAGAATTGGCTTCCAGCTAAGCTTTTCATAATCATCTGCAAGCTTAGATAG
>NW_008674471.1:53073-53949 GCF_000695815.1 Acanthisitta chloris
GCTAGTTCATTTCCCTTTCTTTTCTCTAAGGTATATCATAGTTCTTTAATAAAACAGACACATTTCCTTAATAGAAAACATGGATATTGTGAGAAACATGCTAATAGAAGCCATAGGGACTAAGATAGTGTTTGCATTACTTTCTCATCTGTTTGCAAATATTCTTTAATATAAATATAATTTTTACTTTGATGTAGCTGTTTTGTGTGGCTCTGACTAATAATATACTTCCTATCCTGGCTCTTTTCATCTCCTGAAGGCTCTGACTAATAATATACCTCCTATCCTGGCTCTTTTCATCTCCTGAGTGTATGCTGCGAAGCCACTGAGGGATCAAAACTGGAACCTGTACAAATTCTGAACACAGAGCATCCTGCCTCTTGCATTTGTCTACAAACACTGCTTTGGTTAGCCCAACAGACAGCCTGGCTTTTGCACAGGCTTACAGAGCATCTAAAATTAGATTGCAAACAGAGGCTACAGAAGAGTGGTGGTTGAGGCAATACCACATTTGTATGGGGGCAAAGAGAATGCAAAATTGCCAGTGGAAATGCTGGGAAAGAGGAAGATGATATTGCAGAAAAAAAGGGAAGGTCTTATTTCAGTCCCGGGAATATCTGGAAGAAGAAATTAAAGGAAAAATATCACAAGCTTTACTGTAAATTTAGGAAAGTCTTAATATCTTAAAAGAATTGTTTCTGAGCCTCTTGATTAGTTGTTAGTTTAAAATATTGAACTGCTCTATTAGAACTTTACAAGCTCTAATATATACTTCAGGGATGTTCACATGAACACATAATTTGATCATCTGGACTTTGACACTAGTTTTTTCAGGTACTTTCTGTAACATTTTCATTACACTCTCTTGTCAGCAGG
>NW_008674471.1:53981-94324 GCF_000695815.1 Acanthisitta chloris
GCTGCCACTCAATCTTAAGTTACTGGGCAAGCCATTCTGTTCTTTTCTTAACCAAATTTAGAGGCAGTGGGACCTGGGGCCAGGTTCTTTTCTTGAAAGGAGTTAGGATTTCTGCTGGACAAATAGCTATATATCTTTATCATCCTAGCCATGGCCAGCAGAATGGGGCTAGAGAGCTCTATCTTATGCACCCTATGAAGGTTTGTAAACATCTAAAATACAGTGGGAAGATGCAGGTAATACAGCTAGCAGTAAACCCAGAAAATTATTGTTATAAAAAACTAACACTGGGATTTACAGAGGTCCTCAAGCAATGAAAAGCAGCATAGCAGCTTCCCACAGAAAAATTGATAAGGGCAGGTGATGACTGTCTTTGGAAATCGATGCTCTGTTCTGACAAATGCATTAATTTGTAATGGCTGGTAGTATCAGCTTTAGGCAACCTCCTTGATCTAATAAAGACAACTCTTACATTTCACAGATGCTGAAATCTCCATTTGGCTTTTGATGCCAGTCTGGATCAATGCTTTAATTAAAGAAACCTATAATCCTTCCTTTCTGCTGTGTGTGGCCACAGGTAACTTTGTTCTACAATGATGAGGCAATTTTGAAAATACGTGTTGAGACAAACAAGTAGCCTTTATTTTTGGACATTAATGATGAATCTGACAGTAAGTTCTGTGATTATGCACACTAGCCATTTGACCATTGTTGTGAGTTTTCTTTATGTGCTACTCTTTCTCTGTCAAGTTAAGTAAAAGAAGTGTTTATTTGCTATATCTGTTTATACACATTGAACTTTCAAACCCCTACTTTGCAATCGAAGCAGGGTTAATTAGTCCACCCTAAAGTTCAAATATCCTCATTAGCATGAGCAGTCCAGGTTCACTAGTTACCAAGCATTACTGAATAATGATCCCATCAAGGAAATTTGTAATATTACAAAGTGAAAGAAGCAAAATTTGCAAAATGTTTTGTTCACAAGAACTTACACGTTAATGAGCATAGACTTATGTCTGACAAGGACCTTTAAAGGAAAGAGGAGAATCATATTAAATTCAGAGATATGCTTTTGATGTCTGTTTTGCTGTGTTTCTGATAACTTAAAAAGCCTGTGCATACTGCTTTGACTATTTTGATAACCTGAATTTTGAAGCAATTGGCCTGAATTTCTGGAATTGTTTCAGTTTTTGCTATTTGCTTATTGTGTACCACATAATTGTTTTTCATTTCTTCGTAACACTGATGCCTTTTATGTAATGAAGTTCACTTGTGAACTGACTAGTTTTGAACATACTAGGAGGATATGCCCATTATCATACAAAGGAAAATTTCAAATTACCTTCAATCATGGGAATGTGTTTACAAAGACAGTATTTAGGGGGGCTTTGTTTTGCAGTAAAATGGTATTTCACCACCCAAAAGAGCCCACCTTATCAATTCCACTATAGTTTAGTATTTTATCCTAAAACATGCTTCAAATACTAAATATGCCTCTTTTTATGAGTGCATCACACATAAAGAAAAATAAAATTGTAAGAAGTTTCTCAATATGTTAAAGAGGTACTTGCCAGAGATATTCCTGCAATGACAAGTAGCAGGATTGCTGCTAAGATAAATATATTTTTAAATCCTTTTTGATCTGAAGAATTTTATTTCTTCTGAATTCCTTTTCTTTCATTTTATTTTTGTTTCCAAATTCCTCTCTTACAGGATAGCCTATTCTTCCATTTGTAGCTTTTTACTATGCTAAGGTAAATATATTCCTTTATCATAGGAATGACTGTCTACTGACTACAGAAATGACCAATACGAAAGTCCAGGCTGTGTTAAGTTCATTTATAAAATTTGTTTCATAATTGACTTGATAAAAGGTGTTTTAGAAGATAAAGGAAGAAGTACCCAACAGCGAAGTAATTGGTCAAGGTTAATTTCATTTGAAATGAGTTCAGAAGGAACATGATCTCTTTCCATAGAGAAAAAGGGCAAGTTTTTGCTATTCAGTTAATCCTTTCCTGATGAAAGCATCACTGATCCTGAAAACTTACAGATCACCGTGCCAAAGGATTTCTGTTCCCCATCAGTGACATAAGGCTGGACCTTTAAGGCACGAGGATTACTTCAACATATTTTTTTATTAGTTCCCTAATATTATGTTGTATTTTTCAGCTCATTCTAGCGAGCACATCTGGGGATTTTTTCCCCTCTGTAAGAAAAGTCTAAAGCACACAGTCTGTTAGATGTGCTTTAAAGCTTAGCTTGCTTGTAAGAGCCTCATACTTTTCACAGAAGTTGGAAGATGCTGCATGGAAAGGGTGCCTGTAGCAGTTATTTTCCACTTGCACAAGGATTTAAAATAGCCTACAGAATTCAAGAGAATGAGGTTTCCATTATATGTTCCTAAGTCACTTTTCTGCACTGTTTTCAACTTATTTTAGCAGTGTTAGCTTTAGTGGATAACTGTAATTTCTCTTGAATATAAAAGTAGAAAATATTTGTCTATATTTCCATCAGTTTTGCCTTAAGGCAAATTTATGTGATGCATGCCCAAACAGCCAACCCTTCTTCCTGCTTCTTATGTCCTCCTAATTTAATTCTAGCATCATCTTAATGGGAACCATTATTATGTGTATGTACAATGGAGTCCACAACCTGTACCCAGGCCTGCAGTTAACTTCCAGATGATACTGAAGGAACAAGTACTAATCTCCAGAGCTCTACTGGGCGAGGGCCTGATCTGTCATCTGCTGGAAAGGGTGCTAGAGGGTTACTCTATAAAAAGTCCTTGGCACAGGGGCATGACCCCAGCCTGTTTTACCAGCCTTCTAGATAACCCTTGGTGAACACGTGTCAACTGGAAGGAAAACTCAATACACTAAGTATTTAATTCCCAAAGTTTCAGTGAGTGTTAACTGATTTAGGGGATGTTTCTCCTAACTCTCTCTTGGGTTTATACTTCTTGTGCTGACCAAACTCTCGGTAGTTTCCTGGAAAGTATGAACTACAAACCTTGAATGAACAAGCACACAATAAAGAAGGATTTTAGAAAGGACCACCTATAGAGCCAGATCACAAAGTCTAAAGAACTATGTGGCACTTCACAAAGCCTTATGTAAATAGGTCACCTGTCTTGCTGAGTGGTGGCAGATGTTAAAACAACTGCTCTGTATTTGAACTCTGCTCTGTGCTAAGAGCTGCCTACAGAGATTTGAGTCAGATCCCTGCGATAAACATTTGGAATGGGCTCATAAATATTGTTCTATGCAAATGAGAAAATATGTTTTTTAAAAAAATGAAATGAAAAAAATACACAAAAATTAAATTGGCACACGTGAATGAATGCTATTAATTTGTCTGTTTTGCAAAATGTGATGTTGCTAATCCTTTGATTAGCATATGAATGAGAGGGGCATTTTTAGTTTAGATTGCCAACCCAGTTATACTAAGGATATTTCTTCTTTCTCCACAGGACTGTTTTCTGAACAAAACTCCCCGGGCAGTCACTTTGGGAATCTGATGTGTGATACCAACAGTCTCTTTTGGGATAAACTCTCCAAGGTTTGGAAAGGGAAAAGTAGAAAAATAATCCCTGAAAAGTGTCCTGCTAGAAATTTATTTTCTTTAAGTGTCTTTTCTTTGACATACTATGGAGCTTCATGCAGACTTTTACCATGGTGTCAGCTATTTTTGCCTTAACTTCCTGGACGATTAACAGGTCTACAATTACATTCTACAATTATATCCAGGACTATAAAAGCCAGACATGAACTCCCTGTACGTGCCAGGTGCTGAAACAGTTCCAAAGAGCAGATCTGTGGGTTCTAGCACTTTTTAAAAAATCAGGCCACTTATTTCAAGATGTAACTAAGAAGAATTTGGAAACAAGGAGAAATGAAAATCATTCTAGCCTTAAAATGCTGTCAGAATTTTAAAAATATGGTTGACAGTTATATCTACCATGCCATGCTTTACTGTTCTACTTTATATGTGTTGTTTAGCCATACCACAGTTTTTCTTTACTATCTTACCTATTTATAACGTAATGATTCATTTCATGCTTTCAGTGGTTTTTTTTAAAAGCCACAGTAAGACTAGCCAAGGATGGATTTATTGCTGCTAAAATATGTCATGACAATGTTGTGATTCACTGTAGAGGTGACAGGTAAGGTTCCATCATCCTCTATCAAAACCAGTTTCAGAAATTTATTACTTTTATTTTTTGAATGACCTTCTATGCCTGTTGTCTTCAGATGCTGAAAATATGGACCTTCAAGCAATATGGTAAACTCTGAAGGGAGGGGAAAAAAAGGTGGAGGGAAGGGTTTAACAGACTGTTCAAAAGCAGTCCCATTACACAATAAACAAACAATTTTGATCCCTGCTTGCAAATTAATAAGCTGCTAGAAGCAAGTACTGTAAACTTTACAGTATCTATGCAAGAATCATTGAGGTGAGTTCATACTAAGTATTTATCTTGTTTCTCCTTGGTCTTAACTTCTCTGTGCCTCAGCTCACTCACCTGTGAAATAATAAATCTTGGCTATTTCACAGGGCTGTTCTGAAGCTTGATTAATTGCACTTGTTAAAGAACTATGGTTGTGATATATAAAATGTCTCACTGTAATTGGTAAGAAATGAAATATCTAAATAGCTATACATGAGAAAAGATATGTCTTTTGAAGGCACTTTTACCTTTCTTTGCAGGAGTAATTTGAAAAGTAGAAATTTTTAAAAAAATCACTATAATGTTTCCTTTGTTGCAAACCAGACACTAAACAAAAGAGTGCATACTGTCCTCAGCCTAGAAAGACAGTCTGGAACTCAAATATTGAAAGCATCCTGTTGATCTATCACCTACTAAGATATACCAGCTGAATCCTTTGGAAAGCTATAGCTCTGGTAATAGAAATGGTGTCTTTGTAGTTGGTGTCTTTTTAAAGACCTTTTTATTTCTTCAGAACCAAGGCAAAATGTATTTGTCATTGCTTAGGGAACTGCAAGCATGTGGTTCCTCTGAAGGCCCACAGGCTTTGAGCACATCACTGCTTAAATTTTTGGTAGGCTTGCAATCCCGAGTGGTTTCTGGATTGTTTAGGAGGGAAACTGCTTTTTCATCCTTTCAAGTAGTTTGGATAAAGCAGCTACTCTCAACTCAATTAATATTTATTAGTTAAAACACTCCCTGCAGCTACCCTACAGTAAAAAATTAACATTTGATTAAGAAATTGGGCATTTCTTGATGGAAATCACAGAGGGAAATACATACACACACACACACACACACATAGATACACACATATATAAAGAGTGGATTTTGATACTTCACATTAGTACCCTTTGATTTAAATTGATGAACTCTGCTATACAAGGAGGAGGTGTTGGAAAAGGCTTGGAAAACCTGGATGCTCATTGTTCTCTGGGACCAACAGGAACAAGGTGCCAGGAATTCTAAAAATGCATAGGTACTGAATTGGGTTATAGCAAAAGTAAAATACAGACAAGGATGTTGAAAGATTGTGGTCAGGTAGACACCCTTGTGTGTCGACTACAACACTGGGCTCTGTTCAGTTATGCTATAGCTGAGGGGGGTGGTCTAGGCTTTGCCATCAGATTGGTGCTGAAGGAATCAGAAATATGGGGAATAAACACAAAGGAAGAATAGTTGATATTGTCTACTTGGACTTCAGTCAGTCTTTTGACACTCTTCCTTAAGATCCTCATAGAGAAGGTGATGAAGTATGGCCTGGATGAACAGACAGCGGGTTGGACTGAAAACTGGCTGAACAGAGGGTAGTAATCAGTGGCACAGCCAGTAACTAGTGCTGTACCTCAGGGGTCAGTACTGGGTCCAGTCCTGTTCAACATCTTCATTACTGACCTGGATGATGGGGCTGAGTGTACCCTCAGCAAGTTTGCTGATGGCACCACACTGGTAGGAGTGCCTGATACCATGGTGCCATCCAGAGGGACCTCAACAAGCTGTATAATCTCATAAACTTCAATCAGGAGTGCAAATTCCTGTCCCTGGGGAGGAACAACACCATTCACTGGTATATGCCAGTGGACAGTCACCTGGAAACAGACTGAACATGAGCCAGCAATGTGTCCTTGCTTCAGAGAAGGCTAATGGTATCTTGGGGTATGTTAGACAAAGTGTTGCAGGTTGATGAAGGTGATCCTTCCCCTCTACTCAGCACTGGCAAATCCACACTTGAAGTAGTGTGTCCAGTTCTGGGCTGCTCAGAACAACACATGTGAGAGTTCCGTTAAGGGACCACAAAGATGTTTAAGGGACAGGAGCAATTCTATGAGGAAAGGCTGTGAGACCCAGGACTGTTTAGCCTAGAGAAGAGAAAGTTCAGGGGCAATCTCATCAATGTCTATAAATGCCTGAAGGGAGGGTGCAAAGAAGACAGAGAAAGGCTACTTCCCATGGCACCCAGTGACAGGACAAAAGTCAGTAGGCACAAACTGAAACACCAGAGTTTTCTCCTGAACTTCAGGAAACATGTTTTTTAGTGTGGGGGGTGACTCAGCACTGGCACAGGTTGTCAAGAGAGGTCATGAAGTCTCCATTCTTGGAGGCATTTAAAAGCTGTCTGGGCATGGTCCTGCACAGCACCCTTATGGTGGCCCTGCCTGAGCAGAGGGGTTGGACTAGATTATCTTTAGGGGTGCCTCCCAACCTCAACAATTCTGTGACTTTTATCTATGTATAGTCTAAGAAAAGTTTGCAGTGTTCAGGTGATTTAAATCCTGGATGTTTGTGCAGCCACAATGTCTACTGGGGAGAATTTGGCTTTTCTGACTTACATAATCACTCTTCACCAATCCACATTTATGCAGCAGAACTGTTTACTGAGATCACCCAAAAGATGAATTAGGCTCAAATAGGTTTATCTAAACTGTAGTGCTTCACACACTCTGCTAGCACATTGCATGCTGCATTAGCTGCTTTCTGTCTTATTACCCTATAAAGCTCTAAAGGTTTTGGGACTTTATTATTGCAGAGAATTGGCTTTCCACATGTGATACCTCTGCTGCTGCAATTAGTGTTAATGCATGAACTAACAACCAGGTTTAAAAGAGAGAGGATAAAGCAGAAACATCTCATGAAGGGTAATAACCCATATACCTTTTCCCTTCCTCTTATAGGAAGCTGGAAAGTGAGAAATGCAGGCAAATGAACAAGAACGTGACATGCTCTGGGGACTTTGAGCTGACATATGCTATTAAGAGGTATCTGCTATAACCGAGGGAAATTTCCAGCCATGCATTCTTTAGAAAGAACTGGAAAATCTTGTACACTTTATTCTGCAAGTGTTTTGTTTAATTTCTCAGTGGAATCTGGGTATATGTCTTGTCTTCTACCCCCTATTTTTGCACTTTCTGAATACTCTAGCTCAGAGTTCAGTGAAGGGGCATACAGTGAGATCAAGTAGCTAAAATGGTTCCTAGAGTTCCAGACTTTTTGTTTTAACTTCTATATATAATTTCAGTGTTTTAGGTAGAATGATGGTAGTCTGCATAGTAATTTGGTTTCTGGTATTGATGCCTGTTGAAAATGATGCTAGCTCTGTTGTGCCTTATAACATGGGCTGGTGAAAACAAGCATTCACGTATGGGTTTAGGAAACCTTTAGATGATCCAATCTGAAGTAGATTTGATATAGAGATGAGCAGCTCCAAACACTAGTATGATATGAATTAAACTCACTCCTTATACTGCAAAGGAGCTTAATTAGACTTTTCTATGTACTTTTAAATTGTATATATATTATTTATTTCAAACAAATTTAAAAATAATGAAATGAGTGGATTTTTTTCACATGGAACATGGTCATGTACAAGACAGTTGATTTATATTCTGAAGTGTTGGTTGAACGGTGCTTTCTAGCAAGATTAATGGGAAAATATCTGTAGTAATAAAGAACTGTACTGACTAGTTTGGCATTGAAATGAGTACAAGGAACAATAAATCTAGTAATAATCAGGTAAGACATATCAAAATTATGCTCCTTAAGCACTTGTTATTTTATGAAGACAAAAGTCTTGAGAAGCCAGTAGTATTCACTGAAGAGGACTTTAATGTGTAACATTTAGCCAACAGTAGGAAATTAGGGATTTAGGATTTGAAATGTCTGCAAAATAGTTTACAAAAGAGAAATGAGGAGTTGCACAGTAGAGTGTGCAGCTGTGTTAAGTGAAATCTAAGTTATTTCAAGACTAGTGTTCCAAACAGCTCACAGCTGAACCTAGCCCAAGACTGGCAGCTGATGACAGACCATGTAATAAAAAAAAACAAAAAAGAGCACTATGGCAGCAGTGAGAATCAGAGGAAATCTACAGCTGTGATGGGTGTAAGAAAAGTCTCTGTTCTATTTGAACTCTTCCTTTGGTATCCAATATCACTCCTAAAAAAGCTTCATATTAAAAAACCGAAATCTTTTGAGTGTATTTTCAGCTACAACAGTAGCCTTCGTAGTTAAAAGAAACACATTTGCACATAACACAGGGGGCAGGAAATTTCTAAACCACATAACAACAGCTTTTAAAAAATACTATGTTTCTTCTAGGAGGAAAAGGAGTGATTGATGTGCAAAATGTGACCGAGGTGTTAAGCACTGGAATGGGGGAATGTGCTGTGTTGTTGTGGCACAGTAATGTCGTGAAGGCATACCCCAGTATACCCTGAAAGACTCTAACTGGGTGCTACTGGTTATAGAGATGTGACATCCAAGGCAGCTACATTTGGTAAGTTGAAAACTCAAGGGTACTCTGAAGATATGGAAAGATCCCAGGGCAAAGAGATTGCTTCTGAAAGTATTATGAAAGTATTATGTGTTCAGAAATTAGCTTAGAAATTATGTGCTGAAATTAGCTGCTCTGCAAAGGGAATTTGCAGGGGGAAGGGGCTAGTCAGCACCTGAATCCATTTTGTGACTGAAAGAAGCTGGACTTCACAAAACTTTCACGGAAATATTACGATCTAGTAGTGGTCAGATGTGTCATTGCCTTTAACTTCATTTACTATGTACCTCTGTTATGAAGAAATTTGAATGAACTAGATGCCCAAGCAGAACACACTATTGGCAGTAGGATGTGATGAATTATTCAAGCAGGATAATCCTGGCAGAGTTGTAAGGCTCTGCCTTTGGAGGTGCACTGTGTTTCCTGGGTGGAGGAGTGCTTCTGTCAAGGGTGTACTGTACAGCTTAGCCTGAAATCACAGCACCTAATGACTGTGAAGCTTCTATCGTGGTGAAAAAGCAAGTCTCTGTCCAACTTTACAAGTGTCTATAACATGAGTGAGGGAGGTTTCAGTCACTCTTGAATTGTGATACTTGTTGGAAAAGGGTGTTGGAAAATGCAACCTTAAAAACTCTTGTTCACCTTTAAAGAGTCTTTAACGTGAAGTCATTACTTCTAGGTAGTACAAGATATGCTTATGGCAATACACTGGAAAATAAAATAAAAAACAGCAGAAAAATATGAAGATTGCTTCCAAAAAACCGATTTTGAGAATATTTGGCTTCTGGCTGAATAGAATTTGTTAAGCTAATAACTCCTCTCCTGGCTGGAAGTGATCAAAACTGCCAGCAGCAGGACACCAGAGTTGGCCAGTTTAGGATCACTTGAAGTATCAACCTGAGTTGCAGCTCCTGCTATAATGGATCTGACCAAAGATACATGGCCTGTGAGAGCTCTCTGCATAGTACAGTGAGGCTGTTTCTGTTCCTCTGGCTCTTGCAGCCAGGTTTTCATGGTTTTTGCCTGCCCTGCTGGGAAGTTAAGCATCACAGTGAACAGATGGGGCAACTAAGCTGTTCCTTCAGATACCTTGTGCTCACCTCGGACACAAGGCCCCTGGGAGCTGCTGTACCAGCTCATTCCTCAGAGGGTGACTTTTTAGCCTTGAATTTCTAAGTTAGGAAGACAATGATCTATAATGTATTGCTCACTCTACTTTTAAAAAACAACAGAAAGGACAAAATGCCACAGTGAAATGGAGCAAAGGAATGGGTAAGCCATGTTAACATGCTTGGAAAAAACCAAAGCCCAAGTAAAGCCATTTTCAGTGTCAGAGTTCCTTGGCTGTCACATTCAATCATACAAATCCCAGTGATGTTATGTCTGCAGCAGATGTGTTTTATTATTTATGATGGGCTGTGAGGAACTTGCCTTTTAGTTGGATCTGCTTTGGTGCTACCATCTTTTTTCCCCTAGGCTGTTTCAGGTCTTCTGAGAGCCCTGTTGCAGAGCAAGTCTTTTCTCAGATGGTCCTTAAACTTCAAAGTCACTTTCCTGTATGTGCTGCTGTAATGCTTTGTTTTTGAGCTGACACCATACTGAATGTATACATTGAATGCAATACTGTATGTCATGTATTCTCCTAATGAAATCAGGCAGAGAGATGAGCTTTCTGCTTTAAAATTTCATTACTGGTCTTTCAGAAAGAATGGGCATTCAGGACCAGGCAGTGATTTCCCAGAAATATGATGAACAAGAGTTCATGGTGCAAGAGTGAAGGCAGACTTTTAGAATATTGGCAAAGCAAACATTTTGTAAATTAGTGATCATCTCAGATCTACTTTTATTTAAAAATCTGTACACACAGAAATTTTGAGTAAAGACAACAGGATGCAGCATAGCATCATCAGAACAGATCATCAGCACTTGGCAGTTGTGAGGACAAGACACTGTTACCTAGCAACTTCTCAGAGCTGTCTTTTATAAATCCATCCTGTCATGGATGTCGTGTATATGCCACAGTTGGTCTTCACAGATTTTGCACTACTTAGTACTGCAAAATATATCTTCTGAGTGGTAGTATCCTTGGCAGGTATTAAATCACACCAGTCCAGGTTGTTCTGGCCCTGCCTGCTTCCACAGCAAGGCAAGGGCTGTGGATTTGTTCTTTGCATAAGTTACCATAAGGTGCTTCAGTTCAGAGACGGGGCAGCGTCTGTGGGAGATATTCCTCAACCTCCTTCCTTTTTTCTTATACAGATAAAAAAAGAAAGGACAACAATCTGCACAGATTCCTGTGCCCATAAGCTGCTCTCCATATTTTGCTACAGAAGGTGATTATGAGCTATAATTTTGACTTCCTGAGGTGAAGTACCCTTACTCTGGCTCAGTATTATAAGATGCTCTCCATATTTTGCTGCAGAAGGTGATTATGAGCTATAAATTTGACTTCCTGATGTGAAGTACCCTTACTCTGGCTCAGTATTAAAATACAAAATGAGTAAGTAGAGATATTCTCAATTTTGACATATGCTGTTTTCCTATACCTCCATACAGTTCTCAGACACAGATGATTTGATTCTGGATAGGCATTTTGGATGTTACAAGATTACAGATATTCAGCAAGACTGATTTAAGGTCTTGAGTTTTCTTTCTAATCTTTGCCTACTAATCATTTATTTTGAGATAATGCAAGTTCATCATTTTTCCAATGTCATTTATAGCAGGAATTTGGAAATTCCAGTCTTTGTTGTATGTTTTATTCCTTGCAGTATTTTGATGTGTATGCTGTAATACTGTAAAAAGGGAGTCAGACACATTATCATAGAATCATAGAATTTAGGGGTTGGAATGGAACTTACAGATCATCTAGTCCCAATCCCCCCTGCCCTGGGTGGGGACACCTCCTCACTAGAGCAGGTTGCTCAAGGCTTCATCCAGCCTGGCCTTGAACACTGCCAGGGTTGGGGCAGCCACCACATTCCTGGGCAACCTGTGCCAGTGTCTCACCACCCTTAGAGTAAAAAACATTTTTCTAATATCTAACTTCAACTTCCCCTCCTTCAGTTTGACTCCATTACCACTTGTTCTATCATTGCAGTTCCTAGATATCCTAAATACTACAAGGAAAAAACACTGTGCTGATTCCTGCATTAGCTTTTTTAGTTGCTTTCCATTCTTTGTTATAAGCAGATAGAGTGTGGCTTCTCTTGCTTCAACAAGTAGTTATCTTTAATTTGATGTGTTATGAGCTGGACTGTCTCTCATGGATTCTGTTAGAGTACAAAGAATTCAACAAGCTGAGCTTTCTCTGCAGGTCCTAGAAGCTGACAGACACCACATCTCAAAAAATGGATGCCATTGAAAAAGAATTTCATGTGTTGAAGTGGCCAGCTGTAGCAGTAAAACATTGTGGCTTCTGACTTCCTCATGGTTATTTTAAGTGGCTTGATACTGACTATCAGAGACACTGAGAAGACCGAGGTCCCGTTCTGGCTTTATTTTGTGGGTTTTCAGCATTCTTTCTATGGAAGGAAGTGTCACTGGAAATTGTCCCTATTTATTAAGAAGGTTGTATGGAAAAGATAAGATACAATCCTGTCACAATAGTGGTAGATTCTACCTAAAACATGTTCAGTGATGAGGAATTACCTTTATCTTATTTTTATTTTCAGATTTCTGCTTGTAATAGAAACAGAAATTACTGCAATGACAGGAAAGATTCTGCTCAGTCTTCTTCCCTTAGCTGTCTTGTCTGTGTGTCAAGATCTTGGTAAACTCAAGAAACAGTCTGAAAAAGTGAGATGTGATTCAGTTAAAGATGCAGTCAAGTTCTATTCTCAACACTAATATTGAATGTGCAAATACAGGACAGGGAATAGGTAACAGCTCTGAGCAAAGGGATCTGTGGCTCACAATATAAATGTGGACTAATGTCAAGCTGTTGGAGAAGGAAAAAAGGCATATGCTCTAGTGGGATGTGTAAAGAGAGGAAAAATCTGCCACATCTTGTATTTAACACAATATAGAAGAGACATATAGGGATGACTATCAGTCTTCAAATACATGAAAGGCTGCTGACTTGACTTGCCACTGACTTTTTGACTTGCTAAATCAGACATGATGGGCTTAAAATGAAACAAGGTAGATGTCACTTAACAAGTGGAAAACTTTGCAATTCCGAGGATGTGTTTTACCTAAATTACTTCAGGCTGTTACAGGGAATCAGTCATTGGCAGTTTCTTAGTACCCATTAGCCACATTGTACAGGTACTACAGCACCACTAACCCAGCATTCAAAGAAATGGACTGTGTTACCTTCTCAGGCTTCTCTGGGATTATGCCACTAAGTATAACAGCATTATTTCATTATTTGGGTAGTACTTGGTAAGAGGCAGGAAGAAATGTAGTTTTGAAGTACATGTATTTTATTTTATTTTGCAGTTACTCAAATTTCTATTAATGCCAATTCCTAACATCCCAGTAGCAAAAGTTAACAGCAACATCTTAAGAAATTGTCCTAAATACGCAGAGAGTGATCTCTATGATATAAATTATCCTGCTATCAGAGCTGCAGGCCATCCTCAGCTTGTTTTTGAGGTTCCTCATCCCAAAACCTGTATTCTCTCTTATTACTTCTCCTAACTGTGGAAAACTTCCTACAGACAATTCCTTTACCACGACACAGTCTTTCAATCCGACCATGGAAGGTGATAAATTGTAATCTGGACCATTCTTTCTTAATCCTGTTCCTGGGATGATGGAGACTGGAGAGAAAAAAATTTGCTCTTTCATACAAGCTGGATTCCTACATGCTTTTCTTTTGGCTCACCTGTTAGCTTTATCAAAGTATTAAGTCTTATAACTTAGATTATAAAGTCTTTGAGTCAGAGTTACCACCTACTGTTTGATTAACGTCTTGCACATGGGTTTATCCACTATATAAAGATGTCTGTGGTCTCTCTGGTATTTTTTCCCTTGACTTTCACTTGCTCAAAGACCCTGAGGCAGTGGATCAGTTTAATAATCAGAACAATTTCAGGTCAAACACTTGGCAAGATGTGAGTAGAGCACTCATTCTGGAAACAGTCCTTTACAGCAAAGCTTGATTAATTGATTAATGTCTGATTTCCAGTTAAACATTTAATAAATCTTTTCTTTTATGGTATGCTATGCACAATATGGGGCACATGAAAGGAGACAGCTGTTAAGATGCACACTGTGCTGTTCAGCATATCGGCCAGCCAGCCACTGTGCAATTGAAGCAAGCTGCCAAACCATGTGTGAGGATGGGACATCACAAGAAAAAAAAACCCAAGAGAGCATGGTGGAAGAAGGTAGGAGGGTAGTAGCATTGATGGAAGAGAAAGCAAGTGGTTTAGGAACCAGAGGAGGGGGCTGTAGCCTTTGCTTATCAGGGGAAGCCTTTAAATATTGAACCTACTTGTTTTGAGTTGATTACTGCTTGTTTACCATCTGATTTTTTTTTTAGTGCATCAGATATCAGCTGTTGTTGCTCCATATGAGGACAGAGGCCAGAGCCAAGATAAAAATTTTGCTCACCAGTTACTTGCCAAGCAAAGTGAACTGGGAGCAAGCTAAAGGTTAGATCACACCATATCATAATCTCAGGGAAGCTGCTTGCATTCACAGTAGAAGATTAATTAATTAGAAAATCTTCTTTTAGCCCAGTGAACCATACTGGAAGAGAGTGAAAGTTTTAAAAAGTGTTTCAGAAACACTAGTCATCGTGCAATCAGAGGATCTTGAGAGGAAAAGGAGGGAAACATGTCAGAAGCACAGACCTAAAGAAGATTCTTGGAATACTCTTACTCCTAGTAAAATCCATGATAAAGTACTTGGTAACGTAAAAGAAAACAAGCACAGAACAAATCCTATGTTTCTAACATGATTTTTTATTTTTTTTCATCTCTCACAACTGCATCATTCATTATCAAACTATTTAAAAGAAACTTTTTGTGGTAACACATATGTACACAGTCTATTTGGTTCAGTTAGCAACTGGACTCAGGGAATCTGGCTTTTTCAATCAGAAATTAACATACCTCCTTGTTTTGAAGGCTTATCAACAAAAACTAAGTACTGCTATTTGCATGCTTCACACTTAAACTAGTATAGAGAGCAGTAAGGTGCAGCATTTTTAACTATCAAATGTAACTTGATTAGTATAGTTCTTTATGTAAGTACTTTTTTTACAGAAAGTTGTATAATTTCTGCCTTTTTATAATTCAGATGATGGGTCTCTTAACTGTCACCATTCCTTCAAATTTTAGCCCTGTAAGCCTTGAACAATGAAGTATTCTTCAGCTGAAAGTAATTTTGAAATGAACACAGAAAAAGTTCTTTATTTTCTAACTCAGGGTAAGCCTGACAGTATGAGGTGCCCCTAAGACCTAGTGCTTCTATGACTTAATTACACAAATAAATTCTAAAAATTAAGCATGACAACATCTGAAATGAGTGTGATTTGTTCTATCTTCCCTTGACTCCATTTCCGTGCTTGAGAAACCAAGTGCATGGGCAGGAGAAGCTCTGCTGTGCCCCTGTTCATCCCCTGGCTGCAGTGATGGGGCCACCAGGGACCTGAGGCCATGGCATGAAACATGTTTGGGTGCAGTTTGCAAATTGTTCTGCCCTCCTCTTTATATCAATATGTACCTTTCAGAAAACACAGTTCACTGAAATACTAGATAGGCTCCATGATGCTGTAATGGACTGATGTCTATTGAAAATCATTATAATATGAAATTAATATATTGGTAACAGTTCTGTGCTTGTTGTAGTAATGTTAATAAGAATTATACCACTGGCTTTTATATGGATGGCAGAAGCACTTCACACCCTTAGCATTAGCTCACAATTAAGAAAAACACAACCCCTGAAGGTCATTCACAGATTTCCCCTCTTTATACCACTTATGTTTTTAAGGTAACTCTTCTAAAACTCATGCTGTCCATTTTAATTATATTCAGATGAAAATTTTAAACTCCACAAGAAGGATAGCTTTAGTGATATGTTATTGATGTGCATAAAGAGGCATGAAATTAGCTGCAATAAATAACACTATTTCCAGGAGTCTTTAATTGCTTTATGCTGTTATGTAACTGTGACCACTCTGTGTGTGGGTGTGTGTTTAAATGCACATCAGTGTGTTTCTGTCACGCCATTTCCAGATGACAAATATGGAACTTGAGAGTTTCTCCAAATAGCCTTTGCTACAGCCACTCACACTGTTTTAGACTGGGAGTGGAGAAAAATGTCTAATAACATTTGCAGCTGATTCAATTACCCTGACTTGTTGAAACGTTTTATTGTTGATTCTTGACTTAATTTTTTTCACTTGCTTGCTATCTCATGTAAATCCTCCCTCTCATTTAATAAATCACTCTTTCTTTTATGTGAACTATCATTTCACTTAACAGTAGAAGAGTTTTTCACCACCCCCTTGACAGATATTTTATTCATCTTAGAATGGGGATCAATTGATCGATAACTCGCTGGGCAGACATGTCTTTCTCTTATGACAGTACAAATGAGCTTAGATTACTGATTTGGATCTGATTCTAATACCTCTGAGACTGTGATTTGACCTGAAAATTTCCACCTTGGTAGAACACAAACAAGTCTCACAGTACGTGCGTAGTTTAGTTTATATGTGTTGGGCCTTCATAACTTCCCTTCAATAATTTGAAAGGGTTTTGTCATGTAGCAGAAAAAATAAAAGACAGTCAACGCAAAAAATAAAACTATTTAAAAATCATTAATAGCTGCAGCAAATTCTCATTTTGAAACCAAGCCTAACCCTTTAGGGAGATGCTTTTTTTCCTGGGATCACAGATCACAGGATCAGTTCAGGCTCTTAGTTTTCTTGCAACCATCTCTTTCAGAAACTGAAGTAGCTCTTCTAGGATGGGTTTGGAAGTATTTGTAGAGGCACCTTGTTCCTTTGGGCTAACCCTTATAGCAACCAAAAACAGTGAGTGAGAAGACATCTGGAGTTAGTGGGTAGGCTGTATGGAAATTTAAGCATAGGAAACTTTAGCATATTTGATGTGCAAGTGCTCCTTGATCCTTATGGATAAGGCACAGTGAAGTCACATCTTGTTAATTGTGTAGGACACATGCAATGCTAGCAAATGGATTCTCCTTGTGGCAAAGCATGCTGTGTCAAGATCTGTAGCCTTCTGCTGTGAAAAGTACATAGAAGATGCAGCATGAGCTGGTTTGCATCTGCCCACGTATTGAGTTGGCTGCAGGTTTCATACCAGTGCGAACACCAATAATATTACTGCCTTGAGGATAAGATAAAATATCTTACTAATTTTGACAAAATTCAGTTTCACAGCCACAAAAGTGTGGCTCTGTCAGGCACCATCTACCTATGTGGGCTGTGAGCAAAGGCTGAAGGAGCTCCCTTTCCTGACACTTACATCTGGGTTTGTATTCAGTTATATCTAAAGTTGCTGCTTTCCCTGCTGATACCAAGCTCACATGCCTAGACCTTGTCTGGTTGTCTGGTGGAAGGTGAGAAGAAAGTGGCCAACTGCCTCTCCCTCCCACCACACTGCCCACCCTGTGCAGCCTTTTCCTTCAGCTTCAGCACTGGTGAGCAGTCAGGTGTGTGTTGCAAGAGGCTCTTGCATTCAGGGGTCCATGGGGGCAGGGCCTGAACCTGGAGCAGAGCTGGGGGTCACTGTTGTGTGACCTACAGGACTTCCCTCTTCTGCTTAGCTCTACAAATTTTCTGTGCCCAGCACTCACTTAGCTTAGGTAACCACTTGTTATGCCTGTGCCTTTTCCATCACTGACCATAGCTTTCAAACTCTGTTTTAACCTGTACTGTCTGGGAACTGCGAGCCAGTGAGGAATAACTGTTATGCTCCCATACATTCCACCAGCAGTTGGGAATCATTCTGTGATGCAGTGAGAACGACTGACTCCCTGCCTTCCACCCTTTTCAAGCACATGCTGTCACTAAGGAGCAGGATGCTGTGTGTGCTCCAGCCTGTAACTCCCAGTACAGCCACTCGTGCAGAGCTGCTGGATGTGTACTTCAGTCAGAATTACAGATGCTGTGTATTTTAATGATTAATCTGCTACAAGACTGAGGAAAGGTAACAAATTATTTCTCACTAGACACATTCCTGTTTATAATCCTTGTGGCTACTGCTGTATTGCTGTTAGATTTTAGCAATTTTGTTTGAGAAGGGGCTTCACATTACGAAATTTGTCATCTGAAAAATAAAGCCTGTCTGTGCACATTTGGTACAGGGGGTACTTTGAATATCCAAACTGTCTTCTAAATAGGCTTGTTTTCTCTTTCTAGGGAGGTTTTACAACTTCACTGTAGAGAATCCTGAGGAATATTTTTTCTCCTAATAAAAATAATCTTTATAGTTTGGCTTCTCTGTTATTCTTACCTCTGCTGAAAATGTGGCCATGTAAATGTGAAAATCAGTAATATAGGTTCTTGCATAGACCTACATAGATTTCCAGACAGGGGAAGAAGCCTCAGCCCTGTCCTTATTCCTTACGGAGACAAAGAAAGAATATTTTAATTCTGAGTTTTCATACATTCCAATATTGTAACATTGCTGTTTCTGAGGAACTGCAGCCCATGGAAAGAGACCCATGCTGGAGCAGTTAGTGAAGAACTGTAGCCTGTGGAAAGGGCTCAAGTTGGAGAAGTTCGTGGAGAATTATGTACCGTGGGAGATAATTCTCCTCACCCTTGGCAGCAGCAACATGTGATGAACGGACTGTAAGCCCCAGTCCTGCACTGGTGTGGGGGAGGAGGTGGAGCCTAGAAAGGAGGGAGGGGTGGGAGTAAGGTGTTTTTAAGATTTGCTTTATTTCTCATTACCCTGGTCTGGTTTTGATTGGTAATAAATTCAATTAATTTCCCCAAGTTGAGTCTGTTTTGCCTGTGACAGTATTTGATGAATGATTTCTCAACTAATGAACCTTTTGTTATATTTTCTCTCCTCTGTCTATTTGTGGAGGGGAGTGATAGAGTGACTTTGGTGGGTACCTGGCATCTAGCCAGGGTCAAACCACCACAGTTTTGGACACCTCACATTCCCCATGTATGCTATGGAGTATGCAATTCAGGAGTGCAGGTGCAATTCCACCTACTCAATCACACCACTGCAGACCAGACACAGAGCACTGCTATTCAGATTTGGTCTCACGAAACAGAGTGGAAAGAGCAGGGAACAAGGCTCTAAATTTAGTCTGTTTAGAATGACACACCACTGAGTATTCCCATCTATTTTCAAAGCTGCAATAAAACAGCATGGCAATACTAGTAAATGTCATTAGTTCTTTGAATTAATAGAATTACTGTTGGCAGCCAACAGTAATAGATTAGAGCAATTCTCATCTACTACATTAAAGCAATTCTTGGCAGTGTGAACATAATGAATTTGAGGAGTTTACAATACAACCATCCAACTAAAACTTGGAATATAAATTCTCGGCCTGTAATCACTTTCTTTTTTGCCTCTTGCCTCTTTATTCAAGCCAGTATGATTTTTTTCAGTACAAGACTCTTAAAATTTGTTTTAAGTTCTTATTGGCTTTCAAAAATGCAGTTGATTGGTTAATGTGATTTTTTTAAAAAAAATAAATTAATCCTTTTCTTTCTAATATAAGTCATTTTCAAGATTTAAGAAATTTACCTGAAATCACTTTTTTTTAAGTCAGATCATAAATTTCCATTGCACATATATATTGTCATGCCATCTTAACTGGGCTATAATAATATTAATGTACTGATCCTGTTCTAGTTTCTTAAGAAACCTTTTCAGTAAAACTGTATCATGAGCTATCAAGTGTGTATTTCCCCCCCTTTCCCCCAGTGTTTAATGGCTGTATTGATAAAAACAGCATCATCACTGACATCACATCACAGTGGCCAGCAGTACTAGGGACGTGATCATCCCCCTGTACTCAGCACCTTGAGTACTGTGTCCAGTTCTGTGCTCCTCAGTTCAAGATACACATTGAGGTGCTGAAGCAAGTCCAGAAGAGGGCAATGAAGCTGGTGAAGGGTCTGGAACACAAGTCCTAGGAGGAGCAGCTGAAGAATTTGGGGGTGTTTACTGGAGAAGAGAAGGTTCATGAGTGACCTTATCACTCTACAACTACCTGAAAGGAGGTTGTAGCCAGGTGAGGGTCAGCCTCCTCTCCCAGGCAACTAGTGACAGGATGAAAGTCAGTCTCAAGGTGTGCCAGGGGAGGTTTAGGAGAAATTTCGTCACAGAAAGGGTGACTAGACACTAGAATGGACTGCCCAGGGAGGTAGTGGAGTCACCGTCCCTGGAGGTGTTTAAGGAAAGAATGGATGTGGCACTTTGTGCCATGGTCTAGTTGACATAGCGGTGGCGTTAGATAATAGGGTGGACTTGATGATCTCAGAGGTCTTTTTCAACCCAATTGATTCTGTGATTCTGTGATCACAATTACATCAACACTATGCAGGCTTTGGAATGGCTATAGAAGCCAGAGTTTTGTTACTATAGTTCTTAAGCCAGATACCAATTTCTCTGATGTTGGTATAAACCCTCAGGTATAAGTGGAGTTATTGTAGATTTATGTGGGAGAACTACGTTCTGCTGAAGCTGCTACCACTGGAATGGGGTTGGGAATTTGATTACAGTTCCTTTTATTTGTGAAGTGGCCTTTGCTGTTCCTACTCTCTGCCTGGGCTAGAGTCCAAACACTACATGAGTGACAGAGCTACATTTGAAGAGATTCAGAGAGTCCAAACTGGTTGAGAAAATGTTGTGCTTTGCTTCTTCAACTATTTGTGCTACATTTTGAATTATTTTTGAACAGTCATACTGAAAAGAGAGAAGTGAGAAGACAGTAGCTTCTTCTACTTGCTCCAAATAGATTCTGGTAAGACAGTGAGCAAACACTCCCTGCCACCTTTCAACAAATGACTGCAATTGCTGAAGAGGACCATTGTCACCTTTTAACAATCACATCTTTGCTTATCAAAGGTATTGAAAGATGCTGGTGGCTCTAATGTAGAACAGCATGCCAGAAGAATTGATCTATGTCACAGGTTATGAGAAGATCTGTACAGATATTGAAAAATAGGATCTGTGCTCTTTTCCCCAATGGCAGACTTATGGACAGCTAGCAACTTCCTCAGATTTGAACACAAAGCAAACGTTGAACCTAATGACTGCACTCTGGAGTGATTCCTGACAGACAATATCCTACACAGCAAAGGGGAACTGCCAGTCAGAGGTGAACGTGCCTGACACCATGATGCACGTGCAGAACCTGATAGTTGGCTCCTTCAACACGGTGGTGAAAACTAGGCTTTTTTATGGAAATTGAATCTCTCCATATACTGTTTATTTTATTTTCCTTTATGAGCCATTTATGTTTGTTTTTCTGATCCTTCACCTTGCTGGCACTCACTAAAGGAATGCCCCTGAAAAGCTGAAGAGTTAAATGTTCCTTTTGTTCCTTCTTTACAACTGAACTTCCAATAGCACTGTAATAGAGAAGCAGAGTTTTTGGCAGGGTAAGCAAAAGGAGTGGATGAACTTTTCCCTACTGTTTGACCAAGAACAACATAATAGGGGGAATGGGGAAAGGGGGAAAAAACCCCAAAAGCAAGATGCACAGCAGAGATAGGGAAGCACAGTATTTCCGAAATGTTGAAAATTACACAAACGATAAGCAATTCTGAATCTATTTCATGCCTTTCTCTCCAGTTTTCATCATTATACTATCTTCTCTATTTAGCAACCAAACAGTAGTCTACATAGGGAGAACTTCCCAGAGGAAATGACCTACTAAAAGTAACTTTAAGACAACACTGTGACTAAGTGCTGTACCAACAGATCTTGCCCTTCTTTGTTTATGTTGGCCAGCCTTCCCTTAGTTTAATTCAGGAAATATTTTAACTTTGATATTGCTTCCAGTTGTTTCTATTGACAATGGATGATTAATGGAAAAGAAAGTAAAAAGTCTCTGCCACCACAGAAACAAATTGTATCACTTTTTTGACAATGTGCCAGATTCACTCAGTAAAACAATCCCCCTACTTTTTTCTTGCTGTTCTGTAAACAGTTTACAGATTTCAGAAAGTTATAGAAAAGACAAAATATTCAGACACTTGGAGACTCAATAAAACCCACCCTTTTTTTTTTGCTAATGTATGCAAGGCCAGTAGATATTGCTAATTTAATTCTCCTAGGCTTACAATCAACAGAAGAAAATTTGCATGGAAAATGCATCTTTGTAGGCATTTTCTTTCATAAAATAATCCTCTTAACCAACTTTTTCCCCCCAACTGTTTGAACAAAAATTAATTCTCAAGTGATAGTAACTTGAATTATGAGCATTCAAAGAAACTCCTCCGTGACCTGAAAATGTTGGAAGCAAATCACAGTTGCTTAATAAAACATGAAAATACAGATGCAGAAATATGCCACACAGAGAAATAAAACCTTACAAAACCTTACAAAACATTTTCTAGAGCAAGAAGGCTCTAGAGTTGGGAACTTGTTTCAGTTCCAAAGATAATAACTTTTGTTCACAATCATGGTAGAGCAGTACAAGGATGATTTTCACCTTTGCAAAGATATCTGTGAATTTTGCTTTTGTTCTGTCTATTTAGCCACAGAGTAAACATGTTTGAGATTATCTCGTTCCATTTTCCAGAGCTAATGCCAATTTCCTGGTACAAGCTAAGCCTTTTGATGACCTTTATGTTAAAGCTTATCACTAAATACATAAAGGAATGTGGGAGGTATTTTGCAAGATGGTGCTTTCCCCACCATACTTCTGCCAAAATCCTCCTGCTCAAACTCCTAGTTGTGCAGCTACCTGAAGAAACACCTCTAACATTGGTTTTTGAAACACTAGTTCTGGCTTTTCATCATTTGAGAAACAACAAGGGATGGGGGCAAGAGATGGGAGCCACGGGACAGCAGAATGCAGAGAGCTCTCTTTGGAAGGGAAATTTTCTTGGCCATCTTTACCCATTCAGCATAGACAGTAAAATATTTCATGAATTAAAAACAACTTGGAATGATAAAGAAAGCTAACTTAAATTAGAATCCTACATTTTGTATTCCCCTTTACATTATACTTTGCTTACAGATGTCAATCTATTAGAGATTTAATCTCTAGATTAAATTAGAGATGGATGAAAAAGTAATTATTTTTATTTAGTTTTTAATTTTTAATTTCTTCTGAGAGATTTCATTGTTCAGAAACCATCTTTTACTGTAGTTATTTTTTAAAATTTGATCGTACTCTGACAAACTGTGTACAATACACTACCTAGTATTTGCATTCCATTCTGGCATGCTCTAGGTACATTATTATCATATAATTTACATGTTTTCTATTGATCATTTTTTAAATACATTTCACTGATCCTCTGATATGCTTTTATCTTTTGACTCTGCAAATGCAAATTGTCAATAAGACTGTCTGGGTGTATCAAGACTACAAAGAAACTGAGAAATTGCCCCTGTCTGCTATCAAGGTATTATATCACTCCTTGCTAAAGTGAGAAACATAATCTTGCTTGATGCTTATAATCCCTTTATAATCCACTTTAGGGAAACATACTGCCCACCCTCACCAAACTCAGAAACATGGTAGAAACAAGAAGATTGTTTTGGTTTGGTTTTTTTTAAGCACTGTTCTTGACCTGGGTCTAAGCAATGTCTCACTGTCTGGACTGAAAGCTCACACACCACTTCCTTTTCTTGCTTCCAGTGCTATTTTAAAATGTCAAAATGTTATCCCTGGAACCAGATAAAAAACATCGAATGCCATCTAAATGACTCTCGAAGTGCAGGCTGATTTCAGCAAGTCTGTAACTAAACTCCAGCTAGGTATTTTCCTACTTATCTTTCTGCCAGAAGTCTCCCTTCACATCTGCCATGCAGGTGTTCAGTTTGCTCATGTCCATGACAATGAACCAGTAATCCCTCAGCTTGCTGCCCCATCAGGCATATCTCATGTGTCAGAAGATATTGAATCTGAAAAATAAATCACTCAGTGATAGCCTACTGCTGCATATTCAATGGAAAACCCAACCCTGGAAAAGTGAGCCGGATTGCTGACACTAGAAAGTGTGTGTTTACTTATCTTCTTGTAACATATTTTCACTCAGACTTGCATGAAAATTCATTTGTGGCACTGATGTGGAAAGCAATATAGAAGTTGCCTATCTACTGGAAATCATACTGTGGAAAATATACCGAATCTCCAGGAATTTGATTGGTTTAGATCTGTAATAATGCCCAGGCTGAGTGGTCAAAGTCTTTATCTCCAGCCTTTTCTCAAAGACATTGGTTCAAACCTTGCTTCAGTCAGAGTACCTAAGAACCTGATGAGAAATAATTTATGCCAGCAAAGCATCTTTTGTGATAAAGCAACTTGAACCTGTTTACTCCTAGCTATTTTCACAGAGGAATTGAATATATACCATTTTCTGGGATGACAAAACCAGAAAGTTGTGCAAATGTAGAAGTCATGTATTAGAATAAACAGGATGTAGGTACATTCAGGTAAGATTGCCTAGATGTAAAAACAGGCAAGAAAAAAGAATTAATGAAAGATAATTCATAGTATAAAAAAACGGTAGGGTTGTGCTGTAAGAAATAAAAATTACAGGGAAATGAGGAGATTTGGGAATAATACACTGAATTGCAATTACTTTCCATCCAACATCTGAAAGATGCTTTGTTCTGGAATGCATACATATGCAGAAGTTGGCTTTTGAAAATACACTATGCCTGCTTGTCCTCTTTCTTTCATCTGAATCTGATTCACTCATTTCAGACTAGTTACTGCCAGTTTATAATAGTGTTGGTGAGCACAGGTTCTGATCCAACATCAATGTGTAGTGAAAAGTGTGACCCCAAAATGGACTACTCCTACAATGAGTAATGACATTCACATCAGTTGTTAAGTTTTGTCACTGATGTGTGAAAATACACCTAGGAAGCAGCAAGGTTTCCAAGCATGCATTACTGGACTGTCTAAAGCAGATCCTCACACAGACCAGTACTTGCAATGACACATGATGTGCTGTTTCATTAACCTGAAAATAAGTAAAATAGCCATTGAGTTTAAGGGTATCACATCAGAGAAAAACTTGAGGAAATAAAGAACTATGGAAAGTAAAACAAAGGAGCCAAAATGAGTTGCCTGTATGCGAAAGGAGCATGTACTGGGAGATGTGATACAAAATCATAAAATGAATAGAGGAGAAATAATGTCCTGGAGTCAAGGGGAACCCCCTGACCAAGACAGGGAAGGTCTGCTCAACAATGACCTGATTTTAGTTCCTAGAGTCTTTCAGGCTGTATTTGAGTAAGCACAGAATATACACAATTCAGGGCAGGATTCTCCTCACTCAGTGGATGGACTAGGTAAGAGAACTTCTCTCATTTCACGCTGATTTCTACACTTTCCCCCTAACATGCATAGTAGGTTTTGTCATGGATCTAAATGCCTGGTCATTCTTATGTCCTGTTATTCATTCAGTATCTTTAAGCAGCTATAACACCAGTTCACCCAGTTATCTAGAGACTTCTTGCCAAGTGCATGAAAACTTCCAGTTGGCACACACCAGTCATATTACCTTCTGCTGCCTTTGACTGGTCTTTCTGGTAGAGACATAGCCAAAAGAATGAGTCCAAGAAGCAATTTTATGCACTAAACCATACCTAACATACAATCAGTTTCAGATGGCTTTTAATTACTTGTGCAACTGTTTTGGTAATGTTTGAATCATGAGACTATAGGGGGGAAAGTGCTCCTGGCTTTAAATTTAAGGAGTAGCAGATTAAAAAGCAAGGGAAAAAAGATCTTTGTCAAGGTCTTCCTACTGACTAACATTATCTTCCTAACCTTGAAGAAATAGCTGCATAGACTTTGTGTTATAGAATTAATAGAGAGAGATGAGGATCCTTCAAACGAATTATTTAGAGGATGGAGGGAAACTCTCCTCTTTGTCACTTTAAGTAACCTGCATTACCTCTCTGGTGAGTAGACTGATAGCAACTGAAGATACTTGGCACTACTGCATTCTTTTTCCAGCACATCAGTAGCAATGTTTTGGAATCAAAGTACTTGACCTGCTCATCTCTCTACCCAGGAACTAAAACTGAGTATCCACACTCTTGAACCCCTCAGGAGTGACTGACTTTAAAAGTGTTGCTCCCAGCATAAGACACAACTTTCCAAGTGGCCAAAGGGCTGAAACTGCAATGCAGAGTTGCTATGGACACTTTTTTTTTAAGAAAAGCACATTGGGCCTGGTGCTGATAGAGAACACAGTGAAATATGTGTTTATTATAGAAATAAGAATGACAGATCTGGGAAGACATTTTAATTTATCAGACACATTTTGCATGAAGGCTATTATTTGTTAGGGTGCACTAAAACTCTTTCACAAATACCTAAAGAAAATCTTTACCACAGAGGGGAATTTCTGCTCATGATAACTGCCCTGGTAAATATGTGAGACAAAAAGCCAGAGTCTGTGTCAGTCTCTATTGCTTCCCAAATACCAGCCTTGCAATTTCTTACAAAAGACAATATGATCATGGAGATTCTGAAAATCTGCCAACCTCTTTAATGATCAACAGAGCCCTCTGCTGTTGCATGCTGTTGTCATGATCTAAAAACTGGGAAAATAATGATCTGAAATTTAATAAGCTTAAATAGCCTATTAACAGATTAGTCATGCATGTTGATTACCTGTTCTGTTAATCATAAGAATTAGGCATTTAGGGCATCAAAAACTAAACAGAAAGAAAAAGTTTTGTATTTTGACATCTGTTTCTTCTGACAAATGAGTATCATTATTGTCTTTTCCCGTGAAAACCATTCTGCAAACAGTATGCTCTTACATATTAGAGTGAATATGTAAGGTAAATAAATAATGAATACACAAAGTTTTACCAAGCCAGCCCAGAATCATGCCTGTTTTGAAAGCTAATGCTGACAGGGTATGCATGATGCTGTGAGGTATTCAGAAACTTCCCTTTATTCTTACATTCACACTATGTTCATCTGGAAACCTACTGTACTGGGCAAAGTCTGCCATGCTGACTCAAGTTAAATTCACAGTTGCCTCTTGATATATCACAATATGTCATTCAGCAATCCCACTGAGGAAAATGTAATTACCATGCAACATCTTGTGCTTCTTGGGATTTCTCACTAGGTAAGTAAGAAATAAATTCCTGTCAGTACTGCAGGAATACTCTTGTAGAGATGTGGGAACAGACCAGCTGGGTCATAAGCCATGATGCTGTGTGAAATTGCTGGTCACAGGGGATATATTCTTTTTTAGCTGCAGGCTGTATGCCTTTTCTTTCCACCTGAGTGTACAGAAACTTGCCCACTGTCCAAATAAATATTCATACTAAGCATTTAATTCTCCTAATTTCCCTGTATGGTAGGAATCTTAACAGAGGCACAACTGAGGGCCAGAGAAATTGCTGTTTCCGCAGTCATGCAATAGAAACAAAACAAAAATCCGTGTAAGGACAGAAATTTACCCTTTGATTCCACTTAGGATCCCCATCCTGAAACTGTTTTTCCAATGCAATAATATATAACTCCTCCAGGCACTGATCTCCTGCTGAGCACAAGAGTCAAATCAAATGCACTGGCTTCCAAAACACTTTCTGAGCATGAGCCAAGCCACATGATTAGCTGCCTCTTTGTTTGGAATCAGGACCTCCACTCACAGCTTTGTTCTGCCACTACAATGACTGTCATGATTACCAAGAGGAAGAAGTATTAGCACACACACACTGTGATTTCAGCACAAAATTCAAAGCTCCTATTGTGCACCTATTTTGATTTCTTAATAAAAAGTCAAATGCACAAATAAAATCAAAAGCAGTTGATCATGCATACCTACAGGGAACAGAAGAGATTGCCACTTTTGACTTTTAAAGCTGGTATGCCATTCTGATAATGTGGATGTGGGTTTCAATAAAAAGTAAGAAGCATAGGTAGTTGTTCACATTCATTTTGTTTCCACTGGAGCTGGCTCAGTGTAGGCTAAGGGGACTGAGATCTCAGTCTACTGTCAGAAAGACTGATAGCTTCTTATACCAACATTTAAATTATAGAATCATAGTTTGGGTTGGAAGGGACCTTAAAGATCATCTAGTTCCAATCTCCATGCCAGAAGGAAAATTGTAAAATAGCTGCAAGGAAAACCAAGCTGTCTGCAAGCCAAAATTCTAAAATGGCAGAGAATATATTCCTGGGAAGATAACAGGCTTCTTGTTTTTTCTCATTTGCTCATTTTAATTTGTTTGCATTTTATTATTAAGATATTCTCAGAAGCTTTACTATAACAATTATGCATTTTGAAAAGTTTTTCCTTGATGTCCATGTATGTTCAGGGCAGTTCAGCTTGTCTTGAGTTTACAAATGTTATAGGCAGCACTTCTGCAAGAAAATGCAGTTACTGCATGAAATTTTAATCAGTTAGAATAAGGTTGGTTTGATTCCCTACTTATAAATCCTCATCGATTTCACAGGAGTCTAACCAAAGAACAATGTGAGCTGAGCCCTTTGGAGCTGGCATTCAGTGGAAGAACAGCTAATAAATGGGAATAACCTCTTCCTCTACTAAGATGTCAAATATATTTTTCTTCTATAGAATTTCTTCAAAAGATGACTCAAGAGCACATGGATATAGCTAAATATTAGCTAATTAAAGTATTTCAATCAAGGTGCATTGGTTCCAAATTGGGTTTGGCTTACTGTTGCATAATGTTTGTCCAGCTTCCTGCTCCAGAGTTGTTGAATATTTGCAGTGTGTTGTGGTGATCTGTTTACTGGAAGTCACATGAAATACTGACTTTTCATTTGCTTGGACTAATAAGAGCAAAATTATGCACATTAATGAGTTTATTAGATTCCTAATGTTTTAAGTACAGCATTTCATATTTCTTAATCCCTTTCCACAATACTGTGCTGAATTCTTCATCACTGTAATCACTTGGATGAGACAACTAAGGAATTTAGATCTACTTGTTTTAGTTAAAGTTCTCTTCTAGGCCCACAAACCTCCTTGGAAAAAAGCACAAATAGGAAACGCATAAAAAATGTCAACTGCATTTTAAGAGGTTCTCTACAGTCCCATGATAACTAATCTAAACCACAGTATTCCTGTTTTAAATATGGTGAAAAGAATTAGCCATCTGTCATGACAGCAGCTTGACCTGATGGGCCCTGCAGAGCAGAGTGAGATCAGTGGGGTCCCTGCTGAGCCAGCAATCCCCTCCTGCAGAGTCAGGTCCTGACGCTGTTCCCTGGAACAACAGGTTGTCATCAGCAGCTCCTCTTGCACTTGTTCTCTATGATCTGGAGCACCACTGTTGCCTGGATTTCCAAATACAAGCTGTGCAAAAGTCATTGAAACCACCAGGTTCCACAATAAACACACGTAATAAGCTTGCCTGAATAACATGTCCAAATCATCTGCAGATTAATATTTAAATGTTTTCTTTGCTTTTGGTTTTGTAAGTATTTGCTTCCAATAAGATAGCAGCTTAATAGCTACCCTGATGTGGGAGAAGGGTAGGGATAAGCATGAGTACTGCTTCAAAAGAAAAACTGACTTGCAAACCAGTGTAATTAAAAAATAAGAAAGTGATTTTTCTCTTTCCTTTTGTGAAAGAAAACCAACTTTTAAATTGGACAAAATAATTAGCAGTGTTTCTGGATGGACCTTTGTTCTGTGTTACTCTCTGAGAGACGAGGCAATTGAGGAGTTGACCTCTTATTTAAATTGCTTCTGGCTTCTGCAGACATGAAAAGCAAACACCTAACACTGAGGACACTGCTGGCTGCTCTGCTACTCTCTGCCAGTACTGAACTTGCACTTAATGATGAGCTGAAGAATTAATACCCTTTAAAAAATAATTCACAGTATGTATTTAATGTCTGTTCTTTGACTAACTGGAGTGCTTCCAGGTACTTTGAAGGCTCTGACAGGAAATAAATTCAGATCTGTAGTGTTTCATAGTGGACAGTATAATGACATTGTACATGTCACACGGCAACATGTCCAGAGACCAAGGGTGACAGTTCCGTATTGCAATATTTATGAGAATACACTTGATTCATGCTGTTTCTGTTTCCTCTTGCCTATTCCTCTTCTAGGAGCTAGAGTAGCAGTACTTATACAGCATCCCTGTTTCAGTGAGCAGCTGAGGAGATCAAACCCAGAGAAGTACAGTGGCCAAATACAGGCCACATCACCCTGTGTTGTCTTTGGCAGTTGTATCTCCCTGGTTTTATCCAAAGGGCAGAACAGTGCAAACTGTGTTTAGGATTACAGGGTTCTGGGAAAGCAACAGTGAAAGATTTGTGTTATAGCAAGTTTTCAGCATTGGAGGAATGAAATTGGGATGAGACACTCCAGACAGAGGAGGGAATTTTTAGTTTCACATTTGAAATTGGCTCACTGAATTGATACAATGTAAAACTTTCCTCGAAGATCAACTTCCTCTGATAGACCATGTCACATTGGTGAGAAGAGCCAGGTGAGCTGAGTGGTTACTACTTTGTTATGTTTTGTGTTTACACTTTCCTGATGTATGCCAGTCCTTCTCATCATCTGATTTGTACTTGGTCTGAGTTTCTACTAGAAATAATTAAAAAGAATAATGTGCCATCATGCCTTAATATCTCAGAAATTCATACCTCCAGTGTGCTTCTGGAAAACAAACTCATTTCTCTTGACAGTGGGAACTGAAAAGATCTGTATTGAGAATTCATTTCCAATTGACACCACAATGACATGCTATTTGCTCCTTATTAGTTTAGGAATCCGCGGAGCATTGAACAAGCCATGCAGTCTGTCATTGCAGATTTTATTCCCAGCATGTTACTGATGTTTTGCAGCTTACTTCCCCCCCACCCCCCCAGTTGGTCCTGGCACACTAGTTATAATAAACCCAGAATTTACAGGTGCCTGTTAATCCCACATTTTGTTTCCTTCACAGGATGCCAGTGATAAAGTTGCACTGGCTGTGAAATGTGATATATGTATGAAGCCTCTAAACCTCATCCAGTTCTATCCTCAAGCCGTGTATTGTTTTGACCAGTAAAAGGTCTACAAAACACACTGGTTAAAGAAAGGAGAAATCATAACAGAAGAACACAGGGTCGGAGGGTATCATTCCAGGCTTGGTTATTCTCTCACGCTGTGAAGAGTAACAAGACAGAAAATTATAAAGAAACAAAGGCTTAAAATTGATGTAAACCAGAGAGTTGGACTGCTCCTGCAAGTCCTTGAGTAAACTGTTGAGCTGGTAAAGCTTATATGTACTTGATTTTAGTGGTGAGAGAAATTTTATCCATGAGCATATTAACTGAAACCAGTGAGACCATTAGCATCTATTCCACTTGGATGGACCAGAGTCCTCAGGGCATTGTAAGAATTAGCCCTCCCAGAAGCTCCCGAGATACACAAGCGTGAACATATCTACCTGCAGCTGACTTCTACTCATGTTACTTCAATTACCCTTATGAGGCTCTTCAGGTTAAAAATATGCTGAGAAATTAACTGCACTCAATATGATTAAGATCCTCCATAATATTTAGACAACGTTTATCTGTTTCAACAGTTTTAACTTTGCTATCTCTTCAGTTCTCTCTATATGCAATTAAAAAAGACATGACTGAAATTCTTCCATCTCAGTCAAATGGATTGATAAATGCTAATGGAGAACATTTATTCTAACCTTTAATTAAGTTTGGCAGTCTGAAATCATTAATCTTTGCTTTGAAACTACATACTCTATTGTGAGCATTTAAAACCATACAACTCAAGCTTTCTATAAGGAGGATGTCTGAATGATAATGCAGCTTTCTAGAAGCAGCCTTTGAATTTTCTAAATTACCTTGCCTTGGTTCCTGATGTAAAACAAACCATTAAGGACTTGGCCCAGTAGAGGATGAAGCAAACCTCAGTGTGACACTGTTTGGCCAAAAGCAACATTTTCATCTTGAAAGGTTATTGTAAAGGCTGATAGGCAAGAAATCTAGTCTACCTTCTGCAGTCCATGTAAATCTTAGTACAGAGCTATTGCTCAAAGAATCAAACACACTGCATTATCTGGTGTTACTCTGCTAGATTATTCAGTGACTCCTACTACCAATTTCCTTGTGAACATTTTTTGCAGTAGTTTAGCCTTTGAGGTGGAAATAATTTAATTTTAGTATGTTTTTTGGAGCACTGCCAGAGTTACAGGCATTTTTTTATATATCTGAGTGAGGGAAAGGGCATTCTACAAGCATGAAAGTGCATGTCTTGAGATTCTGAGGTCTCTTTCTAGAAGAAAAAAACAGGAGACTAAAAGCACATTAAAGTATGAAATCTTTCCAGTTAGCCATCTTCGACTTTTCCATCACCTGCTAGAAGCCCTTACAGTTGTTTTTTTAGTCTTTATGGTGCTTTAAAGTACAGCACACTTAAGATGGATGGGAGATGAGACACCCCAGAGAACTCTTCCAAGCAGCTGCTGTTTGGAATACAGCGATCAACAGAACACATCAGCTGGGGATACTTGTGAATGAAGGCAATTTCTGGGTTTGATTTAACAGTTTCAGCTGTTGTCCCAGAGTACTTGGCATCGTGTGAACAGGAACAAGTCTTTCTGGTAATAGCTTTGGAGCTTGTTACTGTTCCTCCCCTGAGGCTGGTATCTTTTCCCACCTCAGTGTAAACTGGTGGTGTGAGTGTTCCCTTTCTTTGTTACACAGCTTCAGCTCCAGCTCTGTGCTGAACTGCAGTTGGTACATAATTTAATAATACAGCCTAGAGGAGGTAAGGAACTTTTCACTCAATAAAGTACAAAGTAAAGATTAAAAGAAATCACTAAGTTCTTCAGACACTTGAAATATATCCCTTAAACTTCCTTATTAACAAAAATGCATTGTTTGGAAGATTCTTATGTTCTCTTCTTTCCAAAATCAGAAGCAAAAGGGCATTGTAATTGTGGAAAGTGAAAATACAAACTTCTAATTAAGCTCCTGCCCTGTTCTGCACACAAGAAAAGAAACGTCTTTTGGGTACCTGGTTGAACTTCAATTCAATTCTATGGATTGATTGTAATTTTTTTTTGTCAGCAGTTAATTTTGGGAATGGTTTTTTTGTTAATCGTTGTCTGTTCCATTATCAAAGAATCGTTTGTGACCCTGAATGTTTCAAAAGGTTTGTGCCAGTGAACTGTGGGATTTATACATGCTGACAGATCACAAGTTGGATGCTGCCAGTGGTCACAGCACAGACATGTTTGATGCAGGTGCACAAACCAGGCAGTGCTGGGGAATATCTTGCATTTTCTCAGCCACCTAACTAAAAGGCCTATCTCACTGCAGGTATCCCCCTTACTTAGTGAAATCCTAGACACCCCAAACCAGGTGCTAATGCTTCCATTAAATACGGGGACGGTGTTGCCCTGTGCCACTGTTGTACAATCGATTAGTAGCAGATTTCAGGAACCAGACCTGGCTGGAGAATTGTTTTAATGCACAATTAAGAAAATGTGTGGCCTTTCCCTTGCAGATTCGAACAAATGGGAAGTGTGACCACTTTATTTCCAGACTCCAGAAATGCAAACTCTGCACAAGTTTTATTACCTGGCTAGATCACAGACATGTCAGCATATTAAATATGTCAGATATTAAATATGGGCTAAAAGATGAAGTACACAGATCAGAATTGAGCTTATCAGCTCTTGAGAAAAGCCAGAAAGTGAGGGTAAGTCATCTGCAGTGGCTAGAAAGAGAAACAATTGAGGGAGTCAGGTGAGGTGCCCTTGTAGGGAACTGAGTTTAACATTAGATAACAGAATTAAATCTTTTCTGAACAGCATTCACAGCTAGTTTATTTAAACTTTGAAATCTAGGAATAATTATGCCTGTCGGGCCAAAACGAAAATTTGGAATACACCTTGTATCAACCCTGAAGCTGGTCTCAAGTTTGTTTAACCCTTAAAAAATTAAGATATATCTGCTTTCTGGATCACATTTACATTATTGCTTTATACTTTTTGCCTGCTTGTCAATTTTGTTGAAGAACTGCTTATTCCTGTCAAATGAAAAATGATGCCACAAAATATCCACTAACCATGACCCAGTCATTTAACCTCAAGCTGCCAATTTCTACATTCATTCCATGTTTCACTCTTTAATATAATTACTCCTGTTTGGAATAGACAGAGATGAAATGATCTGACCTTTATGTATTATTACTTAATTAGTTTTTCCATATTGGCTGGGAAAAAAAAAAAGAAATCAGTTGCAGAACATTCTTATCAATATTAATTTAAAGTGCCTTTACATGTCCTTCAGGTTAGTTGCTATCTAACGGAATAGTACCTCTCTTTTCTTCTTCTGCAGCACAACTAAGCAGATTTTCATTCTTAACTATTGAGCTTTATGTCTTTTTTTTTCCCTAAAAAACCCCATTTTAATCTGTATGAACATCTTCAGGTAAATATATTTAGACAAGGACCATTTATTAGCATTGTGACTACCCTGATCACTTGTGTTGCCACACTGGCTGAGCTGAAGGAGTTTTTACTTTTTAGTTCTGCATGAACCATATTTAAGGTTACAAAAAAGGAGATTTGACTGCTCTGATGCAAAGAGGCATGAGCTGGGGTTCATAATGCCAATTTGGTTCTCTAGTGTAGAGTTTGTTTCCTACACAACAGTCACCATGATAAATTCTCAGATACTTAATCAAGACAGGGAGAAAGACTGAAGTTGTGTTTCAGAGTTTCACACATCATTTTCTTTCTCAATCTGCAAAAAGTGCCTTACCTGCATCCATACATAAAAGTCTCTCTCCCCTTCCTAAAACTGTGATCTAATGCATGAGCACTGGCCTGACAGGATTAATCATCCAACTTTCAGTGCCTTGGTTCAAAGCATTACTCAGTTTTAGCGTTTAAACCCACAGACTTAGCTCATCTTGACTAAACCTTCTGAGCCTTCTGCTCTTCTAGGCCCTGGTGGCTTCCATATCCTTCCTGTGGGTTTACAGGCAGATTTGAAAACTTCTTTTTGTGTGTATATACATATATATGTTTACTAATGTTAAGGGAATTTCTGCCTCTGGAATGTGTTAACCAATTACTATTTTATAAAATAGAAAAATTCAGCTATGAAGTCAGACCAGGTTGCTCACAGCTTGATTCTGTCAGGTGTTGCAGACCACCAAGGATGGAGACTATACAACCTCCATGAGCATCTTGCTTTACCTAGACTGTCCTCAAAGGGGAAAAACCTCTCTTCCTTACATCCAGTCTGAACCTCTTTTGTTTCACATCATATCTGTCATCTCTTGTCCTCCCACCATGTTTCTCTTCAAAGACTAGTTCCATTTTCCCTCTAACCTTTATACAGGTCCTGGGAAGCTGTCTCTGAAGCCACCTCTTTTCAGGCTGAACAAGCCCTGGACCCAGAGGCTCTGCTCACAGAGCAAGTGCTCCAGTCATGATCAGTGCACTGAGTCTCCACTGAATTTGATTCTGTTCAACACCTTTCTGATATTGGGGTGAGAGGTAGAGACGGGGGGAAGCTCAAAACTGGATGCAGTACCTAGATGTGATCTATCAAGTCCTAAGCACAGATAATCTGTTCCCTCAACCTACTGGCTGTGCTGCTGCTGCTCATGCAGCTCTGGATGCAGATGCCCTTCTTTATTGCTGTTTGTACAGCTGAACAAAACTCTTATCCCATGTTTCAACCTGCAGAGTGATGTTTGCTCAGACAAAGACTACTTATTGATTTGCTTGATTCTGATGTTCAGATGGTTTGGAACATATGCTGTTGGTTTCTGTTTATTTTTGAAGGAAATTGAGCAGTTAGGCGATAAACAGCAAACACAGAAAACCTGTGCATATCCCAAAAGAAGTAAAATGAAGATCAATACTGTTATGTGGGAAAAGACTGTGAG
The DNA here is from genome assembly GCF_000695815.1 of Acanthisitta chloris. NCBI lineage: Eukaryota > Metazoa > Chordata > Aves > Passeriformes > Acanthisittidae > Acanthisitta > Acanthisitta chloris. Next base: position 89,751 of record NW_008674471.1, read on the forward strand.
AAAGTTCAAACAGAAAGAGTATCCCAGAAAGACACACTGAAGATCAAAAATATTTTTTCAAGAGATCACATGGGGGGAGAACACAAATTCTTAATTTGTCCACACTTGCAGAACTGTTCACTACTCAAACTGAACAAAGTAAGATGCTCTGAACTAACTCATATACTGCAGGCTTCAGACCAATTTTATAAGCCTCTAAAATAATATATATGTAAAGTTCTAGCACATCAGAAAACGCATTTCTTTTAGATTAAATTTCTAATGTACGCTAGTGTTTCTGCATTAGACCTGGGAGTAGCTCTAAAGAAAAAAAAAGAAATACTACATTGCTTCCAGGGAAAGCTAAGTAAATGTAGTAGAAAAGGAGCTCTGACAACATGGGCAGTGGAGCTTTAAGTACTATGGGAGACGCTTCATTCTGCAAACCAGTGATAATCTGCAGTCATGACAGAGTTAGGGATCAAACATGACATGTAGGTCTACTCTATGTCATGAACACGTGACATGGTCATTCAGCATAAGCTGTGCTGTCAAAGCTGCACCAGAAGATAATGGCTGGCTGTATGTATAATTTCTTATGCATAATCATACAGGCTAGAAGATTAAGATGGAATATGAGATGGTGGTATCAGGTGAAATGGCTGAAAAAAAAATCTATGCAGTTGGTTTATTTACTTATCAATTTTCCCAAAAGCACAGAAAAAGTGAGTGGTTTAAGCAAAACTAAATTCATTCTGGGGCAAAAAGATGTTACCCAACAGGTCGGGATGTTGACAGCATAAAAGACACATTAATTCTCTGCAAGTTTTGCAGATCACATAAATGTAAGGGCCTTGAGTACAAGTGTAGAGAAGCTAAAGAATTGCACATTTCCCCATGTTTTCTGTAACCTCTTTTTGCTGGGACACAAAACCTTCAGTCTCCTATCATGCAAACCACATCATCATCAGTGTAAAATCGGGATGGTAGGTCAGGAACAATGTTCTCAATAATAAATAAAATAATGTTTTGGGGTTTTTTTTCTTTTTGGTGTCTCTTTTAACTGATCTAGAAAAGGTTGTCACGTGCATTGTTTTTTTGAACTTTAGAATATGTACAGCTATCTTTTACCTATTATAAAGGTTTGACCACCTATTATTCAGTAAGAAATAAATTTTAGAGAAAATTAGGTCATGTAACACATGTAAATGTTTTTTAGAGTCCAGCAACTTCTTGACTGTCTCCTAGTAGGCACAGCAACATGTTATTTGTTTGCTTACCCTGAAGCTTGACAGTAGTTACCACCAATAATGTTATCCATGTTTATTCTTGATGTACTAGCAGCACCTTCTGTTAACCATGCACAGGTATCAGAGTAAACCAAACAATTCACATCATGGCAGCTAAATAGATTTAGTCATAGCATGGTTCTTAATGAATTCTTGTTATTCATGTAAATGTCTGATATACTTCTAAAGGAACTCTGTCATGGATGAAAGTTAGCTGAACCATCATAAACTGAGACAAAGCCAAGAGTCACCTTGTATCTTTGGAAGGGAATGCTTGCAGTTAGTGTAGCAAGGATGTGAAAATCTAATGGAAACACTAAAACTTATGGTATATTATGGAGAAAGTATGGTTAGAAATGGGCAACGGTCACTAGGACTTTAACATTCTACTTCTTCTTGTTTGTTGTATGAGAGCTCTTCAGCTTATTACCTTCAGGAATCAACATATGACAACATATCTGATGTCAAATGGGAGAGTCATGAGAATGAGTGCTTCAATTAACTCCTCTGTAGAAGTTGCTATGGCAGCTCACTGCAGTATTCTTGAACTACCAAGCAGCTATAAAACAATGCAGATTAAAGAGCTGAACAGATGAGGATTGAGTACTCAAGGTGAAACAGAAAGGCTGATTTCAAGACCGTGCAAGTCTTGATTCATTAACTGAGTAAAGTATTTCACAACAGTTTAGTATGTTAAAAAAAGTCACTACAACCAGACAAGCTGCTTGAGCAGACAGTTATTGCTAATGGCATTCACAGAATTTAAAACTATTCTGTTGTCTATATTTCAACTTTTTACCCAAGGACTGTATTTATTTTGTCATACAAATCAGCCTGTTGACTCAGCAGACAGCCTACAGCCAGGACAAAGCCTCAGCTAACACCCCAAAGGACACCTCCTTCATAGCCTATATATTACATTTTAGATTTATTTATTTATTTTTAATCTTTACTCTGATTTAGGCACTGAGACTGGATACAACATTTAAAACTGTGGGTACCATGATTTGGAATAGCTGTCTCTCTCATTATGGATATAAGGTTTCATGTTCCTGAGAAAAGGCAAGGAATGAGACAACTCCCCCCAGTACTGCTATGCTGATACTGTCTGATCTCTGGTGGAGTCCAACCAGACTCTCATGCCAGAAAGAGCTCACACAATGAGGGTCTTCCTCTCCCTCACCATGTTACCAGTTTCGTTGAGCAACAAAACTGTCCTAGAGCCAACAGAAGCCAACAGAAGCTGTATACTAAGATCTTCTCAAAAACATTGCTGGCTCTGAAGCCACAGAACGGCACATCAAAACAAATTAAAAACTAAACTCTAAGACAACAGTTTAAAAGAAAAGGACTGAAAGTGAATGATTCACAACTGGCTGCAACATTAAGCACTTCAAGGCTGTGGTTTCTCAGAAAAAAAAATAGTACTAGAATAAAGCATTATTTTACTAAGTAGAAAAACTGTTCTCAAGCCAGGATATCAATCCCCTAGTTTTTGCAATGATGGATGAAATTACTGATCATTGTCCAAAGCCAGGCTGACAGTCTCTAACAACACAATAATGACCTTGGAACGAAGAACATACTAGACATGGGTGTGCACAGGTAGCAGTTGTGACATGGAAAAGCCTTTTCAAACTGATTTAGAGACTGTTTTTTCCTTAATTTGCCTTAAGGAATGGGCTATTGGCTATAACTGGGAATATTTGCTTCCTTCCACTGTGAGATGTGGCATTTCATGAAAAAAACCCCACTTTGTTACTTTTTGACCAGTTTTAGTCAATCTGTCCCCCTAGCACACAGAGATTAGTCAAAGAATCCATCTAGCATGTAATTTCCCTTGACTAAAAATCAGAAGTTCAAATTACAGTTTCCCAGGGGCTATGCAAGTGTTAGAATGGAGAAGGAAGTTGCATGCTGGTTCCATCAAAGCTATGAAAGGCTGTGAGCTGGTACAGTGCAATTAATGCCATGTGAGATTGCCACTGGAAACTGTGACATCCACTCCCCTCCAGGTTAACAGCATTACAGGTGTTGAGACTTTACAAAGTAACTTCTGGGCTTTTCAGAGCAGGTATTTGGGTGATGGTGTTTGCTCTTGTTTGGCTTTCTCAGGGGGTACTGCTTTGCAGACGCAGAATCCCATTACAGCATGACAGAAATAGTTTGGAGTTGGTCTGTTTTCTCTGCCTCATCTGCACAATCTGCACCATGGGTACAATACAGCAACAGGAACTCTAGGAGCTGAAACTTGCAAAATGTTTTCTTTATGTGGCATTAGCACTCTGCAGAGCCTGGTATGTTACACACAATGTGACAAATTGCCTTTCCGCCCCATTCTACCATGCATATTCATAACCAAAGATAACAGTTACACACAAACAGAAGCTGCGTATATACAACAAACAACAGAAAAAAACTAAATATGAAATTGAGAACAATCTCTGAAGAGACTGTTTTAATGACAGCTATTAACTAATATACCAAGGTAAAAATCCCCACTTTAGGGTGTATTACTTTGGATGGGCAAATATCACCCAGTGAAATAAACTGCTGATCATGATGGAAATGTAAGGTTTCTAACTACTTTTAACAAAGTGGGTGTTCCCTTATGTACAGAAAGCATCTTAGATTTTCATATAAGATCAAACATAAGAAAAGAGAGTGAGAACAAAATGCCCACGGCACAGACTAATTCAACATGATTTTGTATAATGTTCAAACTTGCAACAGATTTTTCGTTTTCTTCTGGGAAATGGCTGTCAAATGAGGCAGGCACGTTGGATGGCAGGCACATTTTTACTCTTTAAGCCTGCATGTCTATTAGCATTCCCTCCTGCAGCAGGACTGAAATCAAACGCAGTATGTTTCACACCTGTAGCTATGAGACTTTTCTGATTTTGACAGCTGGAGAAATGCTTACCTACTTGTCTGCAATATCGTTATTTTTTCCATTCTACAAGAAACAGAGTGTTTTCTGAGAGCTCTTGCTTGTTTTCTCTTTGCACCTTTTACTCAAGGCCGCTAGCTTTCAAAGTCAAGTGTGTAACTTTAAATAATTTAACACGAACACACGCACATCTGGCCGTCTGCTGCTACAGCTCAAGAAACTCCAACATTTCCACAGACAGCGCAAAGGGCAAGCCGGACACAGAACCTCCAGCCTGCAGCAGCTATTTTGAGGAAGGCAGGGAGCACTGCTGAAAACATTATCTCAACAAGGGAAATAACTTTTCCTAGTAACCGCGGCACGCGTGGTTGCTCTGCAGCCCCGGCGGCGGCTCGGCAGGCACTGCCCGCGCGGCT
>NW_008674472.1:0-1942 GCF_000695815.1 Acanthisitta chloris
ACAGCAAAACAAGGAATTCATTCACTGTTCCCACTGGCACGGGGGATCTCCAGGAGAGCAGGGCCCCATCACACAAATGGTTCCTTGGGAAGACAGACACCATCACTCCAGATGTCCCCCCTTCCTCCTTCTTCCACCTTATATACTGAGCATGATGTCCTATGGTATGGAATATCCCTTGGGTCAGTTTGGGTCACCTGTCCCAGCTGTGTCTCCTCCCAGTATGCACCCCCAGCCTTCTTGCCAGCGTGGCAGTATGGAAAGCAGAAAAAGCCTTGACTCTGTGTAAGATCTGTTCAGCAATAGCAAAAACATCTCTGCATTATCAACCCTGTGTTCAGCACAAGTCCTAAACATAGCCCCATACTAGTCACTGTGAATAAAGTTAACCACTTCAGCCCAAACCAGCACAACTGCTCACATCTGCCTTGGGGTAAAGGCTGCAGGAGCTTGGCCAGGGGAGCAAAGATCCTTCATACAGCTCTCTCAGCTGCTTTAAATCCTTCCCTTGAAGCTGTTGGCTAGTACCTGCAACTCTAGCAGCTGCTAATAGAACACTGAAAATGCAAGCTGTGGCAATCAAACAAGAACTTGGCCAAATTTGTGTTGTCCACTTTTGAAAGGTTCATGGCAGCTCCTACAAGTCTCTTGCAAAACCACCAGAAAATGTATTGCTTTTACACATGTTCCTAAAGATCCCACCATGAGCCAATTCGAATGCTCCCATAGCATCTGGGCACATGTATTTACATACTTGGATTATACCTGAAAAATGCACACCTCACTGAAGAGCCAAATAAATCATGTGGGAATCCTAAATAAAACTACATGTTGATGAAGCAGCATGTGCATGGACTGAAGATTGCCACATTTCCTCCATCCATGCATTACGTCAGACATTGTTGACAAAGTCTTTTCCCTATGCAGAGAAGGGTTGAAGGCTCAGTTCTGCATGTGAAATCATAACAGCTCTTTTATATTAGGATTTATAACCCATTTCATCTGATAATTTTTTACAACCTGTTGTTTTTACAACAAACAGAAACTCTACTGTTAGCATTTTAAAAATGCTCTTTCAAGTACAGGTACATAAAGCACAGTAGCTTAAATTGAGAAGTACTTCATTATTCAAGCACACACAGGAATAATCTATGAATATTCCTGACAGATGAACTTCTGGAATTTTGGTTTTCTTTCTATGGACATATGGTTAGGTAAAGATGTAAACATTGTGCAGTTCTTGTTGTTATCAGCATGTAATTATAGAGGTTAAGGCTCCTATATGTATGGAATAGTGTGGCCTAAAATAGGTCATAAATGCCACATGATCCAAGAAACACAATTTAGCTGAACAAAACATGATATCCAATTTCTCAGGAACGAGCTGTTTACAGGTTTGATTTTGCAAATTATGCTTATCTTTTAAGAAATGAGAAGAACATTTCCTGGTGTTTACCACTGTCTGAAGGGCCTGAGGGTTCAAGGTAAAATCAAGCTATATATTAATTGTCAGGAAATGTTTTATGACAATAGTTACTACTTAGCTTATGAATTCTGTGTTACTGGAATACAAAAGGTAAGATTTCCCTATTCTGACACCAACTTTCAAGCTACAGGTGATTTTACACTCCTTTGATGTTGACAGTGTACCATTATCTAATAGCAGTGTAACAGTTGTGTCTAGAACACCAGAGTCATGCATTAATAAGTAGTGGGGGGAAAGCTTTCTGAAAGCGTCTTCCCAATTAAATGGATTTGAAGACCTTTGACAAAAATATTTTTAACCAGAGAAAAACTTAACACAGCTTCCAGAAGTATGCTTCTTATTCTTTTGTGAAACTCTCAACAATATTGCCAGGCACACGCTGTCATCAGGCCAGGGTTCTGAGAAGACTTAGAAAAATACAGGATCCTTTTAGATCTAAGGAAAGATCAAAGCTTC
>NW_008674472.1:2256-2944 GCF_000695815.1 Acanthisitta chloris
ATTCAGGTAGAGCCTCTGAGCAGGCATAACACATAGTAGGTTGATAGGTTAAACATTTCAGGCTTTAGGCATTTTCCTACATTGTTCTCAGAATTGCACAGCATGTTTGGCCAAAATTCTTCTCTACAGTAGGGATGTGCCATCACTCAGTACTTCTACAGGATTCATTCCAGGGACCCAGGTTGTCCAGCAGCTCAGAAGCTACAAAGGGGACATTTCCACTTAGATACTCAATATCTAGAACTTGCATCACTGAGCAGCAGCTTGAGTTGTAAGGACACAATCCTTGACTACATAAATGTAGCAAGCTGTGATATTTTGGTCCTGCTTAGATGGTTCATGTGGGGGCCTTCAGGGGTATTACAGCGTAGGCAGGCCCTTCATTCCTGTATGTCATCTGCTGCTCAGTGTAGGCAGTGAAAAGCCCCAACACTTCTCAAAGAATATTGAAAATGTGAGTACAAGTTTTCCTTTCTTATCCTCTGCTGCTTGCAACTGATACAATGATTTTCAGGCTGTTTGGCTGCTTCTGTTTCATGGGTAGATTTAGCCCAGGTACAGGGTAGATAGGAAACATGATTTTTCTTTATAGTTAATATCTGGCATGACTTTGACTTGAACCTTTAAAGTTAAATAAATAATAACCAGTGGAGGGATCAGTTTATGCAGAAAAAAACCTCTCCTCTCC
>NW_008674472.1:3153-5040 GCF_000695815.1 Acanthisitta chloris
TGCAGAAAAAAACCTCTCCTCTCCTCTCCTCTCCTCTCCTCTCCTCCAGGGCTTGTCTTTGGAGACACCTGATCATTCCAGAAGTGGTCTTCCAGGGTCTTCAGAACTGAGACCTTTCCAAATCCATTTCAGAGTAAAAGAATATAGTGAATTATGAAAAAAAAAAAAGTCAGAAAATCAGAAATAATCATAGAAAAATAACAAATAATCCATATGCAAATGTAAAGACTAAAACTATTTTGTATAAAAAGCAATATTATATCTATACAGTAGTAGAAAGTTGTCAGTGGGTTTATCTTTCTGTATTCAAAATTTATTGGAAGCAGTTCAGAGATAGAGTAGCCAGACTGAGCTAAATAATTGGATGAAGTGTTTAAGTGCTTAGAACACTTAATCTCTTGATTTTGCCTTGTTCAAAACTCAGAGTGTGACAGCATTTGTTTTTCTTAACTTATAAAAAATGACATCACAAACTATTAAGAAGTTAAACAATACAGCACAGCTTCAGGATTTTTTTTGGGGGGTGTGTGTGTTTTGAATGCTTGTTTCATGGAAGAAAACCTGTTCTTTATATAAGAGCTCCCAGCAGAGACTGCATCTAAAACACTTAACATTCCAAAGTATAGTAACACATATAAACTCTGTTGGGTGAGGCTTTCTGGGTGAGGCTTAACTAGCTATACAAGATCTAGGATTAATAACAATAAAAAGTTGTTGAAATTGTCATAGAGTGTTTAAAGACCTTCCCAAAGAACTTAACATCTACTGTTCCCCAAGGACATGCAGGAGATACTTAAAATACTAAGATACGTAATATTTGTGGAAGAGGCAGACTGATGCAGAAATTATTTCAGATTCCCTTAACCTCATCTGCAGGTTATAGTCTGTATACTTCCAATCTAATCAGGAAACAGCCACATATAATGTACTGAATTTAGTTTCAGACTACATTTAGTAGAACTATGATTTTTCAAGGATCTATGTGTTCAAGGTTTTTTTAAGATAGTTCCTTTATCCAAACAAGGAAACTCCAAAAGTGGAAGTCAACAATGCTGCCAAAATATGTGGTCATGTCTAACAGTAAGAAGTGCAGCAGTCCAGGGTAGTTCCAGAACTCCCTTGTCTAGCAGATCTCCATCATCATTTAGGGGAAAGTGATGACAAAAGTACACGAAACATGCAACTCCCTTGACTTGTGAATGCAGTCTGTGATGTCAGACAGTGTACAAAACCACATTCGTGCGCAGAATCCAATTACCTGCTACTATCCTTTTACATAGGGCAAGTTAGGTCCACCCCAGGAAAGGTGCTGCAACATCTCAGGGAAGGAAGCCTCTCACATATCTGCTTAAAACCTATTATCTGTTAGGGTAAATTCTATTCTGCATCCTGAACCTGCAACCCTTAGTCTCCTCTGAAGCGCTGGAGGAAGGACAGGTAGTAGCAAAACTCTATCACCTCCTTCCTCTTCCAGAACTCTTTTCTAGAAATTTAATCACTTAGAAAAGGGGATGGGAGCAGAATACAGTGATCAGCATTTGAATATGCTATGTAAGGTAAGGAGCAGTGGGAAAAGAGATTCACCTTCTTGTTGACCTGTAAATGACCATTTGTGATGTACACTTCAGTATTTTAGCACAGCACATTTACTCCCTACTGGAAGATGGAGAGGCATGAGAAACACTCTGTTGATATAGGAGCTGTCAGGCAGTTACACATTCCAGTACCACAAACCATTTTCTGTGGCAGTAGAATGGCACTTTCTGACATGGCTGAAGTATTTGTTTGCATATTTTGGAGCTTTTTCCCCCCAGCATTAAAATGTCATGCTAACACAGATCCGGGGCATTTTTTTTTACTGTTGTGTACATATACCATACCTGAACC
>NW_008674472.1:5064-5671 GCF_000695815.1 Acanthisitta chloris
CAAATACCAGCAATTCCTACATTCTGTCATAATATTTTAACAATATATCTTTTGGAGTTTATTGAAAACAACTGCATTCAGCTTTGGGGTCCCCAGCGTAAGAAGGACATGGATCTGCTGGAGCGAGTCCTGAGGGAAGCCACAAAGATGATCGGAGAGATGAAGCATGTCTCCTGTGAAGATAGGTTGAGAGAGCTGGGACTGTTCAGCCTGAAGAAAAGAAGGTTCTGGGGAGACCTTATAGCAACCTTTCAGGGCCTAAAGAGGGCTACAAGACATCTGGAGAGGAACTTTTGACAAGGGCATGTAGTGATAGGACAAGGGGGAATGGTAGACTTAGATTCAGTATTAGGAGAAAGTCTTGACTATGAGGGTGGTAAGGGTGGTAAGGCATTGGAACACATTGTCCAGAGAAGGTGTGAATCCCCCACCCCTGGAAGTGTTCAAGACCATGTTGGATGGTGCTTTATGCATCTTGATCTGGTGAGAGGATCTGCTCACAGCAGGGGAGTTGGAACATGATGATCTTCGAGGTTCCTTCTGACATAAACCGTTTTATTATTATATGATTCTTATGAGTCTTACTTGTAAATGAAATATAAATGAT